>NC_077230.1:53722541-53795041 GCF_027887165.1 Monodelphis domestica
GCTCTCATTTTACTCATTAAAACCATAAATGTTGACAAGTAGCCAGGATAGAAGCATGCAGAACTCTCCCAATATTCTCTCAAAATAACTTTAAAATAACACCCCACATCAAGTTTTGGAGCAGCAGGTGTCAGAGACCAAATGTCAGAGAGAGAGATTTTTTTCAGCCTATGACAACCTAGGAAGTCTTCAGGAGAAGTTTGTAACACCAAGGTGGGGTCCAAGCCGGAGTACAAGGGCCTTGGAAGGAGGTAGGACACAAGTAGCAGCAGCATTGAGAGTTCTCAGCCCAAAAATAGTAAAAAGGCGAGACAAGAGAATATAGGGTGGATCCTTTGCTGACACTGGGTATAGCTGGCACTGATTGTCAACTCTATTGTCCATAAGAAGTTTTGGATCATAGTTCCAAGGCAGAGGGAGTGCTTATGACCAGTCACAAAGGAACAATTGCTCTGGTCACAAATTCAAGGTCGAAATGAGTGCTGGAATTTGCAGACTGTAAGAGGTAAATTTAGGGGGTTTGACTAATATATTATCCTTATGGTCTCCAGGGATTAATTCAAATCCCAATAAAAATACTCAAGTCAGTTTGGGAATTTTATGGCAGTTTAATTAATATAGAGGGAAGGAATTAAGACAAAGAAAGAGGGGAAAGGGTATAAGATAGAGGGAAGGAATTAAGACAAAGAAAGAGGGAAAAGGGTATAAGATTTCTCAGGCCTAGCCTGAGCGAAGGGGAGTTCAGAGACCTTCCAGCTAAGGGGCCTCCTCTGAGATGAGAGGGCTCCTAGGAGGATGGTGTTTTTAGGAAAGGTAAAGGGGGAAAAGGAATCAGCCTAAACTCTGAGAGAGCTCAGGGAAGATGCCTCTCCTGACCCACAAAATTAAGCTTCTCCCATTTACTGTATCAAGGACGCTCACCACCAAACCCGGATAATAGCTGCAGCCACACCAAGATGCCAAGATGCCCAGCACACTGCCACCAGACACCTCTCCGCCCAAAAGAGGATGGAGAGATGAAATGACGTGAAATATATAGACCATTTTTTACATCACTTCCTGCATCTCACATGTACCAATGGTAGCTTAAGCTTGACTTAAGACAGCCCAGGGGGTCTGTCAGTTGTTTCTGATTTGTCATTTGCTAGCACATGTCTGTCATAGGCCATCCTTCTCAACACTTAATCCTTAAGTAGGGGTGTAGACATTCCTGTTTTGTTAGACTAAGCAGGGTGGAGTAAATCTAAAAGTCACAAGCTACAGGGGAATAAGAGGCCCTTCCTGAGTAAAGAAGAAAGCACAAATAAGGAAAGTAGTGATCACACCTATGATAGATACTCCCACCTTGGAAGCAGCAAAAATTTGTAGAACCCCAGAACTAGCTCTGAAAACAGCAGCATAGCAAAACAAAAAAGTATGAAGCTTTTACAATGCCTGCCCCACTTTCAATATAAAGGTCAAAGGCAAGCGATAGGCTGGAAGGTGAGCAAAAAAAAAACCACAACAAAGGAATTATCATTTTTAAAAACTGCTATTTTGGCATGGGACAAATTGGAAAACAAATTTAGAAGACAACAATGTTAAAACAGCTAAAAACAAAGTCTCAAAGAAAAATGCTAATTAGACAATGACCAGAAAGAATACCTAGGAAAGTTAAAGAGAATAATAATTAGATTGGTAGAAAAAAAATTAGGAAAAGAAATAAGAATGATGCAAAAAAAATTATGAAAGGAAAATTAACAACTTGGTAAAAGAAGCACAAAAGTAAGAAAACAACACACACACACACACACACACACACACAAACAGAATTGGTTTAATGGGAAAAGAGGCATGAAAATTCACTGAAGAAAATAAATAATTTAAAAGTAGGGTTGGCCATATGAAAAGAGAGGTGCAAAATCTCACTGAAGAAAATAATTTCTTAATGATTAGAATTGAGGAAGTGGAACCTAATGGTTCCAAAAGACTTCAAGAAACAATAAAACAAAATCAAAAGAATGAAAAAATAGAAGAAATTTATAACTAGTGAGTATAGAACTGAGTCAAATGTATAAAAATATAAGCTATTTTCTAAATGATAAATGGTCAAAGGATATAATCAAGAAGTTTTGAGAGGAAGAAATCAAAGCTATCTACAGTCATATAAAAATGCTCTAAATCACTATTGATTAGATAAATGCAAGTTTAAATAACTAAAACAACTCACTTCACACTTATAATTAATAAAAAATGCTAGAGGGGATAAAGGGAAAATATATAAACAAATGAACTGTTGGTAGAGTAGTAAATTATTCCAACCATTCTGAGGGGAAATTTTGAACCAGGACAAAGAAAATATTCATACATTTTGACCCAGAAATACCATTATTAAGTCTATACCCCAAGGAGATCAAAGGAAAAGGATAAAGGACCTATTTATACAAAAATATTTATAGAAGCTCTTTTTGTAGTGGAAAAAATTTGGAAATTGACACAATGCTCATCAAATGGAGAATAGCTAAACAAATTGTGGTATATGATTGTGGTAGGGTACTATTATACTTTAAGAAATAATGAGGGGGATGGTTTTATTTTTAAATATGGCAAGAACTATATGAGCTGATGCAAATTGAAGTGAGAAGAACCAGCAGATCATTGTGCACAATAACAGCAGTACAATGATGAACTGTGAAAGACTTGACTATTCAACAATACAAGGATCAGAGACAGTTCCAAAGGATTCAGGAAAAAAATACTATCTACTTCCAGAGAGAAAACCATTGAACTTTGAGTGCAAATTGAAGTATAATTTCCTCATTTTATTTTTTAACTTTTTTTTTGCAATATCACTAATATGGAAATATATTTTGCATGATTTTAAAAACATGCATGATTGATATCACATTAATTTTCTCAGTTGAGAGAGAGATGGGATGTATAGGGAGAATCTGGTCTTGAAAAATTTAAAAAGAAAAGATTATTAAAATTCAATAAATAATTTTTAAAGGAGGGATAAAAAAATGAATTTTTCTTCATACCTCTTCCCATCCAGGCTAGATTTTAAATGTCGGGAAAACAATTAAGTCAGAGGAAATTACTAAAGTAAGCAAGGATCAAAAAAATAAAATAACTTTTGGTTCAAAGCATTCTTTGATAATAAGTAGAAAGGATGGATCTAGTACAATTTTCTGAAAAATAGCAAGATACTTTAGGAAAAAACTCTTTTTAAGTTTTCCAGGCATAGAAATAGTACTGTCGCAACTTCAGTCTTCAATAAGAAAGAAAACATTTTCAAGAAAAGAGAGTGAAAAGGAAACATAAACATAAAGGGTTATAATACAATAATATATGAATAATATTACATTATAACATAATATATAATATAAATTAAGGTATGACAATCCTTAAAATTACATATGAATATGTAAGAAATTATGTCATGTTATTTTAACAGTAGATATTTCACAAAGGAGTATATTTTCTTCCAAAGGTATATGAACACACTCTTATCCATGTTTGGAAACCAGAATCCTCCTTATCTCTCCCCTTCGATTCTCATTTAGCATAAGTTTCAAGTCCAAAAATCTAGGGAGCTCAAATCCTAGGCATTTTTCCTGTTCAGGGTTTACATACTGAGGACCTAACTGATGGATCACCCTAAAACTAGTTTACTCAAACGTTGGAGACTCCAAGTCCCATGAGAATTATCACTGGCACCTGAAACTGAGGATAAGCAACAAGGAATAGAAACAAATTCCCCTGGGCCCATCTCTTGGAGGCGGGATAAAAAAGGGAAAGCAGAAGGACAAAGTCCCTTCATCTTCTCACAGGTTCAATTCAGATAACCCACAGTGGGTCCAGCAGTTAGAAGGATAGCTAAGAAATTGATAAAAGAGACTTGCCACTGATCTAATCAGTTTTAAAGATTCAGGCAAAGGAGGCTATTTGATAGGGTCACAGCAGGCTTTACATTAGGCTAACTAAACATGCTTAAAATCCAGTTTACATTATTATCTGCACTTCTATTTGAAAAAAAAAATTACCAGAAACAATTCATCTAACTGTGTGTGTATGAAGGGGGAAGTGGGATGGGATTGAGGAAAAAAGAGGGATGAGGATGGCTATTGAACTGCACAATCTCTGCTTCCAAAAAGAGATTTATCAGCTCAAACCACAAGCAGGGCACAGACCAAGCTCAGTCCTAATGGAGCCCTAACCACATATTTTTTTAGGATATAATTCATTTTCTTATATTATTTGACTCATTATGCCTCCCCACACACTACGATACTCCAGGGGAAATTACATAAACCTTACATTCAGTTTATGTTTAAAGTCTCCCTAAAATGTTCAATAGAAAGGTACACAGTGTACAGTGTAAATAAGAACAAATATTAATTTCATCCACACAAAAGAAATGCCTAGTTAGCAGAATGTAGAGAATAGAGTTTCCTTTGTAGAGAGACCCACATGAAGCAAAGAAATCTATAGCAGTGGGTGGCTTGAAGAGAAGCAAATTGGCATCGCTAGTCTCTTCTTCCTGCACTTTTCTCCAAGGGAGCTTTCCAAGAAGGGATGTAGGAGGTTGGGTCCAGATGCTACTCTAATCTCCTCAGGGAAACAGGAGGTACCATGCTAGAAGGATATCTATTTGTTCCCATAAATAATGTTTTTTTCTAGGGGCTGTGATTAACTAACTTTTGATTGTTTTATCATTTCTAGGAGTAAGGGGACTCCACGCTCTATACCCAAGGCTTTATTTCTTTCCCAACCAAATAAAAGTTCCTCAATGGACACACTTAGAGAATAACAAAGCCCATTTATCCAAATCATAATAAAAAAGAAATCAAAGAAGGTGTACATAGAAGAATATATGCCAGCTAACAAAAAAATGAAGGAACTCACCCATTGGGAAAGAGGTAATTCAGTTAAACCAAGAGTAAAGGTCATGGCTCTTACCCAAAGGGAAACTCCCTGAAGTCCCTGGAATAACAAACTCAGAAGAGGGACTTGATGGAGACTGCCTGCTCCTTTCACATCTTCCCAGAGTCTTTTCTTTCACCAAACTGAAGAGAAGTTGGCCTCTTTCATCTTCCTTGCTCAGAAAGAAAGCAAATCAGAAAAAGCATCTAGGAAGCCCAAGCCTGAAGTTTAGCTCATCTAGCGGAGGGTCCACTCTCTTGTCACTTGAAAACAGTTGCTATGTCTTCCAGGATAGGTCGAGGGCAGGTGTTTAATCTTCCCACCTCTCTCTGGATGGACTCAAATTGGCCTGGTATGATTGGCAGCACTGAAGAGAAGGAACAACTGAAGCTGAGTCATCTGGTTTCTGTTCAGTGGTCAATGAGGGTATGATTTTGCCATCACCAAAGCACCTGAATTCTTCATCTCTCAGAAAAACAAGGCCAGCAATGAACCAACAAGAACTTTGTCATCCTAAAAGCATCTTAAAACTGAACATTGGTTCATACTCAAACAGAAGTAGGGATGATACTGTAAAAATGGAGATTTTGAACCCTAGACTTCAATCCCCAGAAGTCCTTGGTATTTCCCAGAATTCCCTGAAATCTCACCTGAGTCTCCACATAGGCAAGATCACAATTTGTATTTAACTGGCAGTAAAGTCTCTCACCCTCTCTTCTCTTCCATTGCAATGACGTAGCAAGTAACCTAAACTAAGCTAAGCCCAGGGATTTTGAATGGCCTCATCAGTCATGGGCACATAGTTTTTATTTTGTATCTTCTTTATTCCTTGATTTCTAATAATCTTTAATAAACCCCATAATATATAATATTTTTATCATTAGAGATATAATTAATTTTTACAGTTTATGGCAATCACAAGATTGGATGAGAATTTCTCAATTTTTTTTTAAGATAGCCTAGATAATTTTTTTTAAGCCACATTTCTCCTGCCAAGGCTATTTGGCCCTCCTTGTAAAGTTGATTCTGATTCAACTCGCTCCAGTCATCCGCTCCTGCCTCCAGTCATCTGCTCTGGACCTACTTGACCCAGATCGCTCTCCCACCCCGGTCTCTGGCCTCAGCTGATCTCTGGCTTCCTGACCCAGATCGCCCTAGGCCAGCCCTAGGACTCAAGCTGCTAGTAGCTGCCCCTGTGTCTTCAGAATCACAAACCAACTGGTAAAAATTAGTGTGTTCTTTCCTTAGGCAACAATTAGCCTCCACATGGCAGGGGACCTCAGTGGGGTGAAAGGAGGAGAAGGAAGAGACTTTTCCAAAAAGGATGTTGATTACAAGTATGGCATATTTCAAAGGATATTATTTGAGTGCACTGATTCTTTTACTTATTTTACCTGAGATTCAGGGGAGAAATTCATCTCCCTGCAACTCTTTGCCATTTGGATCCGCCCAATTTGAGATTCCTAAAAACCCATGTTTTCCTCTCTGGGGAATTCCACAGTATTGACAAAAGGAATCTTAATGGATAAAACAAAACAAAACAAAACAAAACAACAAAATTTAAAGGGTGGAGGTTATATTTTTAAAACTTTTCATACTCCAATGTTTTATAAAAATCTCTTTATTTTATTGCATTTTGCTGATTGTTTTAAGATTTAATTTTGTTGGTTTTAAGTTCATATACTAATGTATTCAATAGTATTCTGTTACACTGAATCATTTTAATGTGCTGGGATTTAACTACTATTATATTCTGTTGCTTTTCTCCTATAACTATACTGAACAAATATTATTGAATAAACCCATATATAAAAAACAGCCTTTTTTCTATTTTGGTTTTATAAATTGTCACATAGACATATAGGATGGACTTCATCAAAACTGGTTACAATTGTATAACAACTTTTGGAAAATTAAATGAGCTAAATATCTCAAACTGATTTTAAGGGGTCTTTCGACATGATTTTTAGATTTTTTGTTCAACAACTGATCATTTTGCCTGCCTCCAATAGGAGGTAAGGTCCATTTTAGTAGCTGAAGTGAAATACAATTATAATGCCCTCCTCCCACATTTATAAAAATGTGAATGGATGGGACATCACAGTCTCATACCAAAGGAGTGGGAAAGTTAATCCCAGGGCATGGTACCCTTGGATGGCTCCCAAAAAGGAAGCATCTCTCATTTATAACTCTTCAGCTCACTTTACCCTTTCACCAGAACGATATCTAGATTTCTTGATGTTGTTCTAGACTCAAATAAGTTTTACTTTGTTTTAAAAACCTAAGCCAAGGTTGAAACATTGCTACAACTAAAAACTTGTGACAAATATCCATTTTCTTTAAATGTCATACAGCTGACTTATATGAAATATGATAGTGGGTTTCTTTGCTATTGTAATTAACTAGGCTATTGCGAATTTTGGGGATTTTGGTACTTTTTGAATGTGCATTACATATTGTACTACTGTTCTTTATAAAAAACTATTACCTTGTGAAAATCATTTGCTTGTACTCAAAGTGGATCATGTCCAGGTATGAAGAGGTGATGGATCTCATTTTTGGCGAGAAACCCTTTGTATTCTACATTTCCTTAGCTGACCCAGTGTATTAATGATTATAAGCTATATTTTTGAATTTTAAGTCTCTTTTATTATATTTTTCTTACATGTGCAATATACTATTTCAGTTTTTTCTCTCCTTTTTATATTTGAAGCACATGTCACCAGTATTAAGATTTCCTTTAACTTTTTGATTTTGTAGTAATATAAGTTTAAAATACATTTGCTCTAATATTAATGCGTGCCCAAAAAGCTTGAGACTAAAAAATGATGCCATTAATTGTTTAAAAAAATTATGGGGCTTTGAATAATGATTCTGTCTGATTCCAGGACAAGAAAATACAAAATGAGCCATTGCATAGTGCCAAAGAAGCACAAAGCTAAACTGCATAGTGCCAATCAAGCACAAGGTCAAAGAGACTAACTAATCCCAATGGGGTAGATGAAAATTTTGAGCCATGACAAGAGGACTTGAACATGTTTGGGGTTCGAGGTTGCAGCTGTTTAACATGTGTTAAAGGCAGGTCTTCCTTGTTCCACATTCTACCAAGTATCTCAAATTTGGCTCCTACCTGGCTCCTATAATCTAGTTCCTTTTCTGTCTTTCATAATGTGGCAACTTTCTGTAGTCCTGGCTACTGATTGGGTAAATACTTATATCATTTTAATTATGCCCTGATTCAAGGACCTGTTATAGGTTTACTTTTCCTTTACTTAGGATTTTTACACATAAGACTTTGATAGTCTATATTTTATCCAGAAAATTATCTTTTTATTTGGATTTTTTGATGTTTTTGATTTCTCTTGCCAATTGATTCATATACCTCATAACTCAGCCATGTATCTCTAAATGATCCCTGTGTTTTTCAATCAACCTCATCAGGGGGGGAAATGTATAGTTATTATACATTTTGGGTTATGAATTTTAGGTTAAGAAACATGCTACCTCTCCAAATCCAGAAAGTGAACCATTTGGAGAAGACACCATGAAGATGCCTCCACAGACCACAAACTGCACCAGAAGATCCAGAGTGAACTTTGGGATGTGGTGATTTGAACTGTGTGGTACATTTGTTTTGTATTTTTACTCTTATGCTGAAGGGGACTGTCCTCTAACTGGCTTTTTGTCAATGCGCCTAGCAATTATTGGTTTTGTTCTCTATTCCTCTTATCCTCAAATTATTGTAATTTCAAAGTTGGTATGTTTACAAGACCCATAGGAGAGACTAGTCTTCCTTGGGCCTCAGGGGGAATATAAAAATGGAGATTTTGAACTCTAGACTTCAATCCCCCAAAGTCCTTGGTATTTCCCAGAATTCCCTTTAATCTCACCTGAATTTCCACGTAGGTGATATCACAATTGGTATTTAACTGACAGTAAAGCCTCCCATGCTCTCTTCTCTTCCATTGCAATGATATAGAGCAAGTAAGCTAAACTAAGCTAAGCCCAGGGATTTTGAATGGCCTAATCAGCCATAGGCATATGATTTTTATTTTGTATCTTATTTATTCCTTGATTTCTAATAATCCCTAATAAACCTCATAAAATATCATATTTTTATTATTAGAGATATAATTTAATTTTTACAATACATCTACATGTCTTGTTATGCAAGCATGAACTATTGTACTTTGTAAAAAATCTTTAGTATCTATAAATGTTTTTATTTCTTATATGATTAATTGATCTTAAATATTTTTGTGAAGTATGATTATACTATTTTTACAAAGGAGGAAACTGATAGGTTAAGTGACTTGTCCAGAGCCACACAGTTACTAAATTTCCTCTTTGTAATAACATATATTTCCAATATATATCCTTCCTGGGAAGCACTAAGGAATTGTCTTAATTCTTATCATAAGTCACCGTAGTATGCATTTATTATTTGCAACTGATTCCATCTACTTCACATTTTTGGTCCATTCTCTATCTACATTATTTGTGGACATAAACACAATCAATTTCTCTTCATCTCTAAAATATTGTAATAATGAAATAAAATAATGATGTTCATAGATATTAATTATAAAAATAAAGGTTATTATTTGTATATATTATATATTTGTATGTATTATATTGGTAGCCATGAGACTAATTTTTTTTCCTATGAAGACATTAGCATGGATTTATTTTTAAGAACTGGTACATGTATTTGGGGAAAATAGATTAGAGCACAGAGCATTAAAGTATAAGCAAGTTCTTTTATTTTTAACATTTTAAAATTTAAGTTCCAAATTCTAATTTTCTCTCAAGGCCTTGCTCTATCCAACAGGAAGGCAAGTGATAAAATGCCCATTGTACACATGAAGTAATCAAAAATCTTTTCCACATTAGTCATGCTGCAAAACAAAATAAAGTGGACAAATACACTTCAATGTGTACTCAGAATTCATCCATTCTCTGTCTTTAGATGGATAGCATATTTTCAGCATGAAAACCTTTCGGAATTGTAGATTATTGCTTGCACAGTTGATCATAATTACAATGTTACTATTACTGTGAATAATATTCTTTTGGTCTTGCTCACTTCATTTTGCTTCAGTTCATAGAAGTCTTCTTAGGTTTCTCTAAAAGCATACTCCTGTTCATTTCTTATAACAAAATAGTATGTCATAACAAATATTATACCACAACTTTTTTTAGTTATTCCTCTGCTACAAAGGATTGGGAGACTAGAATGTTCTGGAATTGGAACATGTCAAGGAAGGGTAAAATTCTGGTGGGATGGCTCAGTGGAAGATTACAAAATGAGAGCATGAGAGTAGCAAATACCTGAGAATTATTCCATATAATGTATAAAAAGTTATTTTAAAGCTTGAATTGAAGTATATGGAATATTAGATATACTTTGAGATATTGCTAATAGGGAAAGATCACTTCTAGATCAAGAAACGCATAATGAAGTAGAGGGGCAATCCAGGGAAAATCAGAGATTTGGTTCTAGTGGTTAAATTATAAAACTTTTCATAATATTTTCTTTGACACATTATAAATAACTATTTAAAAAATCAGTTAAACTGTGTATGTGACCAGAACTAATTAGTCAGTTCTGACAGAATAGTCAATTGTTTAGCCTTAATTTGATGTAATTGTATTTCTAAAAATTGAATTTGTTTCAGCAATCTTTTTTGATCCATTCTGGCTAAACATTCTTGCCATATTTTTTCACTTTTCAAAAGGTTATTTTTAGCTCTATTGAGACACAATCATCATTTCTTCTACTGCATGTGCATAAGGAAGTTTATTCCCGAGAATAAATTTTGTGGAAAAAAAAAAGACACAGTATATAAATATGGATGGATCCATTCTTACCTCATTAGTGAGACAGACAAGAACAATTTTGCATCTCAGACCTAGACCCTAGGGAAAATCTTGCCTCTTTCCTAGATAGACTGTATATATACTATAGTACAACTTTAAGGTGACCTGTAGGGTTCAGAGCTCCACTGGGTGAATACTATCACCCAATGGACATATTTTTAAAATTGTATTTAGTCAATTTAGAACATTATTCCTTGGTTACTAGAATCATATTCTTTCCCTCCCTCCCCTCCCCCCCACCATTTCATAGCCAACAGGCAATTCACCCAATGGACTGGGAGAGGTATCTGAAGCAAAGAATGTATTCAAAGAATTGTAACTAGTATTGATGGAGGCTCCAGAAGTTTGTATTATTTGAATTATTATTCAGACTACTTAGTTATTGGTGGAGAAAATAAATTTAGGAAACAAAATGTACACACCAGATGATGAGACAACTAAAAATTCCTTTTCTATATTGCTACACCTAATCTCAGAGGAATCTGAAGTGACAGAAAAAGAAAAAAATAGCTTCATATTTTTAATTGATATATGGTGGGCTGAGAAGACCAGAGAATTAGAAGTTCCAACCCTGTCAGTGATATTAACTAGTTATATCACCCTAGACAAGTCACTGCAATGTATTTCACTGGACCTGTTTCCACATCTGTAAAATCAGAAGGTTGAATTAGGTGATTTTTAAGGACCTTTTCCAGGTCTGAGATGCCAAAATAGTGTGTATAAATTAAGCATAAATTGCAACTTTGAAACACAAACTTCCCTGCTATAGCTAGAAGAACCAGAAGTAACCCAAAAACCTAAAGAAAAGAGAGCATCAAAGACAACAGGGTCAGCAATGTCAAAGGCTACAGGAAAGCCAAAAAGATTTAGAATTGAAAAAAGTCACTAGATTTGGCAACTAAGAGATCATTGATAACTTTGAAGAGAACTGATGAAGTTAAATGTTGAGGTTGGAAGCTATATTGCAGAAAGTTAACAAAATTAAGATACAAACTAAGATACTAATTAGCTATGTGTTCCTGGTCAAGCTACTTGACTATGCTTGCCTCAATTCATCATCTTTAAAATGAGCTGGAAAAGGAAATGGCAAAACATTCTAGTACTTTGCCAAAAAAACAAACAAACAAACAAAAATAGAAATGGGATCAGGAAGAGTTGGGAGTTTGACAGAACTGAAATAACTCAATAACAACAAAGAGAGTGAGAGAAATAGAAAAAGCGATCCAAGTCAGACTCTTAGTTATCCATCTGTGTATCAAATCTTTTTTTTTTTTCAGGTATTTCAATTACATATAAAATTCCTTTGAATCAAAACAGCCCCTCAAGAATTCCAACCACACATACAACCTTTAATTGACTCCTCATTACACTAATTATTCTTGTAAGAAACTAGTTTTCTGAATATGGAAACAAAGGGGGAAAACGTGTAGACTACTCCATGGCATATTAGTACATAATCTATCATTAGAGGTGGAAACAACTTTAAAGGAACAGTGCCTGCCACTGCTCCTTTGGTATCTATAGCTTTACTAGCACTCTGAAATGTCAAAGATAATGCAAAAGAATTATTTATTAAAGACCTACCAACTTTATGTGAGGGAAATTTCAAAAGCTCTGTAATCTTGAACTAGAACTAGGAGACATGACTATATGTGCAGATGTTGAATGTTGTCTTTCCTCTTTTTAAGTGTACTTGTATAACAGTGACCTATTCTGGGTTGAAGTAGGTTTGCTTAAACCTTTGGGGATTGGAAGGGAATAGCCCTTGAACAATTCACCAAGATCCATTCCAATTGTTAGTCATAGTTTAGTCATGAACTGAAAGTGTTCTGAGAAGTCAAATACTTTATTATTGGTCAAAGTCTCAAGTTGAGCATCTGAGCTGTGCAGTAAGTCCCCTCTCCATGTTTGCATTTCAATTTAGGTTTCCTTTTTAGGGGTGATCCAAGGGAGAAGAGCAAGATCGCTTTTTTTAAAAAGCAATTGGTTTCTGTTTAGACTTTCAGACTGCCTCAGCAGTGAATGTAACACTACTTCAGAAAATATGCTCCTCTCTAGTACTTAATTCTTAAAATAAGTCTTTCTGATTTTTATTCCTCATTTAAAAGTGAAAAAAATCTCATTAATGTTTTCCATGAGTATCAGACTCTCAATTTTTTGCCTCTAGTCTTTTTTGACTTCTTAGTCTATCTCCGACCTTCAGACCCTGTCAGACTCTCAAGAATTAAGCTTAGATGAATATAATTATTTCCCTGCTAAAGGAAGATGGTGAAATTAGTATTTTTTTTCATAGACATGGCCAGAGGAAAGCCAAGCAAGCAGCATTCATCTTTTGCATGTAAAGGGCAGAGATATACTCATTTATTGCCTAGGTAACAAAATGTTTGTTTACCACTTTCATATTATTTCCCACAAAAATTTTTTAAATCATTATAAGGTAGAATTAATAACAATAAATAATAATGGACACATCACATTATAAGACTATGAAGCAGAATATATATGTACACATATATATATATAATCTCATTAGATAAACCCCATGAGGCAAATGATAGTTATTATCATCATCATTCCCATTCAACAGATGGAAAAATTGTGATTGAGAGAAGTTAAGTGACCTGATCTATATCATGAAGATAGTAAATGTCTAAGGTAGAATAGGTCTTCCAGAATCCTGGTCAAGCAGCAGAGCGATTATGTTTCACACTTTACTACAGGAAAGATTCAAAAGTCATCCATCATGGTCTGACCTTTTGATAATTGACTCTGGAAATGTTGATTACTAGGATCATGTGTTAAAGGTGATACTAACTTTACTAGCTATAAAAGTGACTGCATAGGAGTAAATGAAAATATTGATATAACTACATCATTTAATATTAAGGGAATAAAACAAAAGGAAGTGGTACACTTACTGGTGGGGAGAGGTATAGTGGTTCCAGCTCTTCTTTAGAATATAGGCCTTCATATTTTAAGCTCATTACATGATGAGGTATATCTGTTAAATGTTTGGATTCTAGATACCAGATCTTAGGTTTTTAGTACAGGTATATGGCAGAGAAAAAGATCCTTCCTTGAGTTTATAAATGAGTTTCACCAGTTAAGGTCCATTTGAAACTGATACAAAGTGGTCTGAGTAATAATTTTTTTTGATACTTTTTTTCCTTTTATTATTTAGAATATTTTCCCACAGTCATATTATTTATGATCCCTCCCCACTCTTTACTCCCATCCTGAACCCAACAACCACTTCCACTAGGTTATATACGTATCATTGTTCAAAACCCATTTCTGTGTTATTCAGATCTGAAGTAGAGCAATACTTTAACATCAAAACCCCAATCATATCCCTATTACATAGCATGATCGATCACATATTTTTCTAATGCATTTCTGTTTCCACAGTTCTTTCTCTGAATGGGGACAGCATTCTTTCTCACAAGTTCCTCTGAATTGTCCTGGGTCATTGCATTGTTTCTACTAGAAAAGCTCATTACATTCAATTGTGCCATAATGTATCAATCTCTGTGCACAATGTTCTCTTGGTCATGCTCCTTTAGCTCTGCATGGATTTCTGGAGGTCATTCCAGTTCACATGGAATTCCTCCAGTTCTTTATTCCTTTCAGCACAATAATATTCCATGGATGATAATATTTTTTTAAATTGTAATCCTTTGCTTTTATATCATTTTCATTTCCCAATATATCACTAGTGCTAGATGATAAAATAGATAGAGCCTCGGACTTGAAGACAGGAAGACCTGAGTTCAAATCTTTCATCTAAGGAAATTCCTTCCTCAACTTCTTGCTAGCTGTGTGTCACTAAGTAAGTCATTTAGCCTCTTTCAACCTCAATTTCCTTATCTGTAAAATGGAGGAAATAATAGTACCTATTGATAGGGTTGATATGAAGATCCAATGAAATGACATATAAAATACTTGGCAAGTTCTTGTAATATGATGTCCAAGGCTTTTTTTCTTGATCATGGCTTTCAGGTAGTCTAATAATTTTCAAATTGTGTCTCCTAGATCTATTTTCTAGGTCAATTGTTTTTTAATAAACTATTTCATGTTTTCCTCTGGTATTTTTTTTTCATTCCTTTGATTCTACTTTATTGTTTCTTGATTCCTCACGAAATCATTAGTTTCTAGATGGTCAATTCTGATTTTTAAGACTTGATTTTCCTCTGTCAATTTTTGGTTCTCCTTTTACAACTGGCCCATTTCTTCTTGAATTACTTGTATTTCTCCTTGCATTGCTTTCCTTTCTTCTTGTATCACTTTCATTTCTCTTCCCCAGTTTTCCTTTGCTTCTCCTAATTGGTTTTTGAAGTCTTTTTTGAGCTCTTTGAGAATTTGTATTAAATCCATATTCTTCTTTTGGACTTTGCATGTATTTCCTTTCCTTTTACTGTCCCCTTCTGTGCCTATACTTTGCTTTTTGTCTCCATAAAAATTCTTTAGAGTTAGATGCTTGTTTTTGTTGTTTGTTCATTTTTCCTATTTAATTATACATAGGCTCTGTTTTCTGGGAAATTGGGGTAGCCTCTTAAACTTCAGGCATTTCTTGATGATTTTATCAGCTTATTTTATGGGTTTTTTACCAGTTTCATTTCTTGGAGGATGATGTGATGGCCTGAGGTCTAAGAGCTCTGAGATCTCTCCCCCCCTGCTGATTCAAAGGACTAGCTTCAGGTTTGGGCATAAGCTTTTGGTTTCACTCTGACCTTGATCAGGTCAGGGGCTGATCAAATTCTAGCTCCATGGTTAGGCTCAAGTTTTTGGTCTTGCTGTTTAATTGATCCAATCAGGAGTTCCACTCTGAGTTTTAGGCAGAAAGAGCAGTACTTAGAATTATCAGTCACCCCAAACTCTGAACTATGTTCTTATCTCAAGCCCAGACTGGAAATCCTGACTTCACTCTGGGCCCACATGGATCAGCCACTTCAGCCTAGGCTGCTTTGGACTGGGACTCTAGACTTCTCCACAGGTTTAAAATGTCAAGAGGTGTGGGTTGGCTTATACCAGTATTTGCTCAGGCAGGATCTCAGAGTCTGAATGTTGGTTTGAGCTTAGTTACTGAATCTAGGATAGCACAGATGTGTGCTGGGCTACAGGGGTTGAGGTGGGGATTGACTTGCTCTTGACTTCCTCTTCCCTCCTTGCTACAGCTTTTTGCTGGCTCTGCTTTCCTCTCACCCCAGTTCTCCAGATGATCTTTACCTACCTTCTGGGTTTTTCTTTTCTTGAAAACTGTTTAACTCTGTCTCTTAGTTGGTTCTTTCATTCCTATATTCATTTTGTGTTGATATTTTAATCTTGGTCAGAGAGGATTCTTGTGGTGACAGGAAGCAGCTCTGGTTTACACCTCCATCTTGAGTACTTGGCAAGTTCTAAAGTGCCATATAGTCATGAACCATTATTATTCTTCCCTGCTGAGTCTATTCGTATAATAAAATATCAAAAAAGAAAGAAAGAGGGAAAGAGAAGGAAAGGAAAGCACTTCAGCAAAACTCACCAACATACAAAATAAGTGAATTGATAATTGATAATCACAGTTATGAAATGGGGCAGGCAAGCTTGTAATCACTGGTAATCACCAAGAAAAACCATGATGACCATGGAAAATAAAGCTGTAATAACACTTTAATTAGCCACTCAGAATGCTGGGGGGGATAAAACAATATAGAAAGCACAGAGGCATGTGACAAAAAGGGATATAGAGAAAAACAGGGATGGAGTGGTTAAGGAAGTCAGGAAGTATGAGGAAGAAGATTGGGAAGGGGAGAGGCAGAGATGATCACTCATGTAACCATAGAGTTGGAAGCACTTGGCTGCATATGGATCCCTCGTGCAGATAGAGGCATGCTTTGGGTAAGGGGGAACAGGAGTTTGAAGTTTTATTTTTATAGGATTTGGGGGAGAAACAAACTAATTTGTATTTGTGCTTCTTTGGGATTACTTCATTATCATGTTCAAATCATTTCAAAGTTGTCAGTATAACTTTAAAATTAGCATTCCCACATTATCTCAAAGTTATAGGTACCATTTGCTGATTAACTGATCTGAATGTGGATGTCTGGAATTTCTCTGAGATTTACATATCACAGAACCAAAAGGCCCTGATAGCAAAGTAAAAATGGCTTCCCTTGATTTGCCATATAGTACTAGTATATGATTTTTTATTAATATATGATACAGATATAAGCTTCTTTGATCTTTGGTACTTTGGACTTTGGCATAAGTATAAACTTATACATGACTTCTGGGTTCCCCTTTGCAATTTCACTTCCTGCTATTGCTACTTTATACCAATTACTTATAATTTCCTTATTATACTAATGAGAAAGGGGGGAGGAGAAAGTAGAACGATAATAAGATACAATTTTAACAGCTCTAATCAGATAATACAGTCAAACTTCCATAAGGGAAATTAGTCTATTTTTATCTTTCTTGAGGGAGGAGGGACCTATTCATTATAGTTATATAGCATTCATTTTCTTTTTGTCATTGTTAGTTTAATTTATATTTTTGTCATCATTATGTATTATATTTTCCTGGTTCTGTTTAATTCATATTGTGTCAGTTCATATAAGTCTTCACTCTATGCTTCCCTATACTTGTCAAATTTATCCTTCTTCTTTTTTTTTTTTAGTTTTTAAAACATTATTTTATTTGGTCATTTTCATACATTATTCATTGGAAACAAAGATCATTTTCTTTTCCTACCCCCCCCCCCCGCACCCCTTCCCTAGCTGAGCACTATTCCTGGGGGAATCACATGTGTCCTTGCTCTGAACCCATTTCCTTGTTGGTGGTATTTGCATTAGGGCGCTCATTTAGCGTCTCTCCTCAATCAGGTCCCCTCAACCTCTGTAGTCAAACAGTTGCTTTTCCTCGGTGTTTTTACTCCCTCAGTTTGTCCTCTGCTTGAGGATAGTTTTGTTTTGTTTTGTTTTTCTCATAGATCCCTGCAGATTGTTCAGGGACATTGTAAAGCCATTAATAGAGAAGTCCATTACGTTCTCTTGTACCACAGTGTCTCAGTCTCTGTGTACAACGTTTTCCTGGTTTTGCTCCTTTCGCTCTGCATCAATTCCTGGAGGTTGCTCCAGTCTCCATGGAATTCCTCCAGTTTATTATTCCTTTGAGCACAGTAGTATTCCATCACCAACATATACCACAATTTGTTCAGCCATTCCCCAATTGAAGGGCATATTCTTATTATTACATAGTCATTTTCTAATACATTCATGCAGTAAAACTTTTAAGATCATTGTTCTGTTAATGAATATCGACTTTGTTTACTATTCTTTGCTACTACATAACAAGTGCTACTATAAAGATTTTGGTGTTTATGGAATCTTTCTATCTCTTATCTCATTGGAGTATATGCCTGACATATAGTAGTAGAATCAATCTCTAGGTCAGAGCTGCAAGATTGTGAACTAGCTCTAGAGAGCCAACATAAGATTTCAGTGTATCCATTTAAGTCTTAGAAATCATTAAATGCTACAAATCAGGACTTGATTTTGTTTTTCTGTTGATTGTCTAGACTTAAGAGAATGATGGAGGAAATAATAATAATTTGAATATTAATAACTTAAACATGTGTCATATATAGTTTTTTTCTCCACAGAGTTTAACATAAAATATTTACCAACACATCTTTAGAAAAGATGTGGGCAATTTCAACCCTGTCTTTTCAGAATTCCCAAATTCTTTCCAGAACATATGGACAAATTCACAAGTGATAGTAATTTTCAAGAATGGCCTGAGTCAGACTATCTACAACTACTAGGACATCATAAACTAAGACAGTCTGATCAAATCTGGAGTTATATTTATCAGATTAAGTATAGGAGAAGAAGAGGCCCTAGTGGACTAGGTGAGTTTGAGAGATACTAAAGTTCTGGATTATTGCAAAGTGAGACTGGTTGATAATGGCAACCAGAGAGTAGGAAAGGCTTGTAAAAATTAAAATTAATCTCAAATAATAAATATTATATTTTAGCAGATTTATTAATGATCATAGAAATAAATGAATAAAAGGGATACAAAAATAAAGTTCAAAATCTCCCACACTTACCCCCTACCATACCCCCTACATACCCCATACCATGAAGCCAAAGAGAGAGCACGAGCTGGAACATCTAATGACTTTATCCTCTGTCTACAGGAAGTCTGTAATGACAGGAAGTCAGTGGGCTCCTGAGAACTGTAGTTTTTTTAGGGTAACAGATTTTCAGTTATACAGGCTGATATCTCCTTCCTCATTTTATAGTTTTGAATACAGAATATTCCACAGTGTGAAATTAGTATCAATGGGAATTTACAATTAAATTCTTTTTATTTGTAAATGTAAATTAATTTACAATTAAATTCTGTCAAATCACTATAGTTCAGTGGAAAAACACTAGATTTGGAGTATAAAACAAGTTTTAAGTCTTGCTTCAGACTTACTGGTTGTGAGACCATATCCAACTTACTTACCCTCTTTGGGCCTCAGTTTACTCATCTGTAAAATGAGAAGGTTGAACTTCATGATCTCTAAGGTCCCTTAAGCTCTCAATATGAAACGTATGATCCTAAGAAATACAGCTGATCTCAATCATGCCACCTGATTTTATCTCCACTTTATATTTCCAGAAGATAGTGACTTTAAGGACACCCATCAACCTAATAGTAGAGACTGTGTATTTTGTCCTCTTTGAAATATCTATTGAAAGAATTTCCCTGGAATCAAGATACTTTTTGTCCCTCCATTCCCTAATTATTGTGCTGGGCTCCTATTGAAAGTTCTGTAATTTCAAACAGGAGAAAGTTATGTAAAGCAAAGAATGGAGAAAACAGTTTTCTATGGCAGTTTTTCCAAAGAATAGAGAATTAGATTTGAAGTGAGACAACTTGAATTTTAATTGTTTCTCTAACATTCTGCAGTTTTAGATAAGCTCCTTTTTCTCTGGGGCTGAGTTCTCTCATGCAGAAGATGTCTTCAGCAAAAATTGTATTAGAAGACCTCTAAGATACCTTCCAACTCTAAACCTCTGGTTCCCAATTCTTCTGTTAAAAATCAACAGATTTCTCTATATAAAGTCATCAGTAATAAAGAATCATATTTCTATTCACTAGACTTTGAATTATAAATTCCAGAGAGTTTTGATGGGGAAATTTGATCAATAATCAAAAAGAAATTTTAGAAAAGATGGAAGAGATCTAGGAGCTTATCTAGTCTAATCACACCAATTTATACATAAGTGAAAAAACTGAGGCCCAGTGAGGCTGAGTAATTTGTGTGGTGTCACAAAACTAGTTAGAGGAAGAACCCTGGTTAGTACTCAAGACTCCTAATTCAGAGGCCAAGGCTTTTTTTTTTTAACTGTTCCACACTGTGATTTGAATTTTTAAAAACTAGGATGAAAGATTTTTTTGTGTGTGTATACATATATATATATATATATATATATACATATATATGCATGTATATATATAAAGTGTATTTGAATAGCATTTCTATGGGAGTTTATGTTTGCAAAATGTTTTATAATCATAAATGAGCAAGAGATGACAACAGCATATAGGAAGGAGAGAGATTTAAAATGGTCATAGATTGTCCATGAAAATGAAAAGATTGGTTTCATGATTGATGTAAATCACTATACATTAATTCAACCACAGCACTTGGTATTGATTGGAAAGACAATTGAACATATCTGCTATGCTGCAAATCAGTTGACCAGACTTTGAAAATGTGACTTATGGCTTTCACCATCCATATAGGAGATATTCTATTTCAGGAGGGAGCTGTTGTCTCAGTTTCATGTTAGGGTCTCTCTTTATGATAACGACCATGAGAATCTGAATGTCACAAGAGAAGAGAGCAGACTTAGGGGTGGGGGAGAGAGAAGTCAATGGAGAGAATTATGAAATAGGGGAACTATATCTACAATACAAGTAGCTGTTACTTGGCAGTAGCACATACAAAAAAATAAGAGTCTCTTTATAACTCTCTGGAAAAATTAATTTTGCCCTCCATACTTGTTTGTCCTGAAGTCACAGATTTCTATTGCTCTTGCTGATAGTTCCTGTGGCTTATTCTCCCTACTACTAATCTGTTCACCACACCAGGAACTCTGTCCCTCAGAGTTACTAGGCAAGGTTTTGCCTATTTTGGATTTTCTCATTTTAACAGCAATATTGTAGGTGAAAGACTCAGGACAATATTCCAAGACAATTCCAAAGGACCCATGATGATGGGTCCTCCTATGGACCTCCAAGGATAGAATTAATGAATTCTGAATACAGAATGAAGCATGCTTTTTTTACTTCATTTTCATTGTTTTATTTTGTGTTGGGTTTTTTTGGCAACAAGTCTAAATAGGGAAATATGTTTTATATGACTTCTCATGTATGATCAATATCAAATTGTTTGCCTTCTCAAAGAAATGGGAAGGTCGGGGGAGGGAGAATCTGAAATTCAATTAAAAATATGTTTAAATGTTTACATGTAATTGGGAAATATTTAGCTATATATCTAGCTAAATAATTCATAACAATAAATCCACATATACATACTTATATAAATGAATAGTTAAAATAGAAAACTGCCAGATGATATATACTACTTCTTTATGACTGTAAGACCCAAGATTCCCTTGTGGCAGAGTAGCCTTGCTGCATTCCAAAGTCTCTATACCAGAAAGAATTTATTTTAAAAGTTGATTTGAAGACAATTTTTGTTCTTCTTACCCTGATCAAATTTTCAGAACTTTTCCTCAAGTATGAAGCATGTTATCTATGGCTTTGTCATATTCAGCCTCCATAGTGAACCATCCAAATGTGTCACTATTCATCTTTGTATATTTCCCTTAACTCACTGAAATACCTTTTACGTAGTAGAAATTTAATAAATGTCTATTGAATTGAATTGAACATGACAGCAATATTCTGTGTTGCATTTTGCCTGGGAAAAACCATATATATTCACAAATTGAATGTGTGGCACCTTGGGAATGGTTACATATGGCAAACATTTCTCTTAAAAAATAATTTAGGACTGTAGTCATTGTGCCTGAAAATTAGGATAGTCATAGAGGTATAATGGAGTCAGCTTAGACTGCTCACAAAAGCCAATTGTTAAATTTTTACATTGAACCTACACAACTCAGAAATTGGAAAATTCTATAATTCAAGGCTTGATTTATTATTCTCTTGTCTAGACTTAAGAAAGTGAGAGAGAAAATATTAATAATGCAAATTAAACTGAAAAGTTTATCATCTGTATTCTGGTGTTTGAAATGAAGAAGGGCCAGTGAAATTATTCAGTAGATAGAAAGCCAGGCTGGAGACAGGAAATCCTGGGTTCAAATTTGACTTCACACACTTCCCAGCTATGTGACATTGAAAAAGTCACTTAATCTCATTTGCCTATCTTCTCATCACTCTTCTGCCTTGGAATTGATATTTGACATCAATTCTAAGACAGAAGATAAAGATTAAAAAAAAAAAGAAGAGAAAGAGAAATAATGAAAGGAAGGCCTCAAAAATACCTAGGATATAAAACTATGCATACCCTTTGGCTCAGCAATACCACTGCTAGATAAGGAAAAAGGGTTTGTACAAAGATATTATAGCAGCTCTTTTTGTAGTAGCAAAGAATTAAAAACTGAGGGGGTGTCCATTCATCAGGGATAACGAGTTGTGGTTATATGGTTGTAATGGAACTATTATTCCATAAAGAATTACAAGTAGTAGGATGAGTTCAGAAAAACCTGGAAAGACATATAAACCAAGTAAAGTGAAGTGAGCAGAACCAGGACAACAGTATATTCAATAATGGAAATATTGTACAATGACCACCTGTGAAGGACAAAACTATTATCAGTAAAGAAAGGTTCCAAGATGACCCCAAGGGACTAATGATAAAAAATGTGATCTACAGTCAAAGAAGAAACTGTTGGAGTCTGACAGCAGATCAAAACAAAACCATCTTCACTTTATTTTCTATATTAGCTTTTTTATTTTATTTGTGATATGTGCCTTTAGTTATAGCAAGAAGAATGTGGAAATATATATTACATGAAAACACTGGTATAACTTGTATCAGGCTATTTACTGCCTTGGGGGAACAGGGGAAGGAGGGAGGGAGAGACTCTAAATCACAAAATGTCAGAAAACAATTGTCAAAAAAATGTTTCTACATGTAACCAAATAAAAATTTTTTAAGTTAAAAAAATGCCTGGGAAAACATGAATTAATGCAAAGGGAAGACAGCAGAACTAAAAGATCATTGTGCATGGTAACAACAATATTATAATGATGAACAAATGTGAGACATTTTAATCTGACTAATACAATAATCCATAATAATTTCAAAGGACTAATGATGAAAAATAATACAGTATCAACTTCCACAGAGAAAACTGATGAACTCTGAGAACAGATTAACGGATGTTTTTTTCAAATTTTCTTAATTTTTCTTAATTTTTTTCAACATATGTAATGTTAAAATATTTCATATGATTTCATATATATAATGAGTATCTAATTTCTTGGTTCTTAATGAATGGGTGAGAAGACTGAAACTGAAAATAATAATAAATATCCTTGAAAATTTTTTAAATATATCATAAATTTCTTTTTCCTTGAGAGTCAATTGTTAAACATTTATAAGCACATCTCTATTTAATTTAGTTAAGATAGACTAATGGTAATGATCTCTCCAGGTATCAATTGTTTATATACTATAATGGTTTAAATTTTGATGCTGTTAGTAGCTTTAGTAGCTTTATTACATCAAAGTAGTGATAGTAAAGAGAGGAAAATGTAGGAACGAGGCAAAGTTGACTATACTATTTGCCATTTGCTAAATTGAAGCTCACCACCAACAGGGGTTCCTCCAGGTTCCAGTCTTCCACCAGAAGAACACTAGAGAGTGAGGGGGCAGCTTTGATCTCTGCTTATAAGCAGTTTTCTCCACTCAATAGCTCTCTCACATCATATCTCAGGAACCAATCATAGTTCCTTAATTTGCCTGGCATTGCCTGGGGTGGGGACAGTGCCTGTGGGATCAGTTTCCCGCCTGGGTTGGTTTGAACTTCTTTTCTCTGAGGGTTTGTCTGTACTTGCACATCTCAATGGTAAAGAAACTCCAGGTCCCTGATTGATTACATCAAAATAAAGCAACATAATGGGGGGAGAAGTTCCCTTCCCACAATCCCCTCTGTGATTCTATTGTGAGACAAGCATGTTGAAATCTGAGGGTTTTGGGAGATTAACATGCCTAGTCTCCTCAATGAATCATTTCAAATGATTATACCTCTAGTAACAGAATACTTAAAAAAATAATTTTTCCTATTTATAAATTTTTAAGTAAATTCTTCATGTAAACATTAATATAAATATCTATGCATATAGTTGTATACTTAGAAAAGCTAGAGTAAATTGAAAGAAAAAACCTTGAAAACATTTTGTAATGCCCATAAAAATGTTGCCCTGCCCTTTACTTTAAATTATCTTCTATCAATTTAACTTTGTTAGGTTTTACTTACTCTTCATTTTAAAAAGTCCACTTTAAACACATTCATCATTAAGAATACTTAAAATTACACCTCAAATTATTGTATTTTATTTTGCTTTCTATTTTCCCACTTTCATTAATTGGATTATTTAATTCATTCACATTTAAATTATTATTTTTAGGCTTCCATTTTCCTCTATTTATTATGTATTGATTTTAGTTCCCTTTATTTTAAGAGGGTACTTTGTCCCTACTATTAGTTTTACTTACACTGCTGAATGCTAGTCAATTAAACCAACCCCTTCCTCTCATTGTTGTTTCACTGATTTATTGCAAATACTTTAAGTTTGCTTAAATTGTTCATTTTTTACATGTTTATCTATTCTTCTCAGTCTTTTGAATATTCTCTTTTCCCCAGTTAGAAATGTGGTTCTAAAAATTCCCTGCCAACCAATTCTTTCCATTTCCTCCATACTTTTAGGAAACATTATTTTACTATACCCCTTTCTAAGTTTTTGTTTGCTTAGTGTTTGTTATTTTTTAAATCCTATTCTAGTTTGAATTCTATTCTCTCATCTATGCACCATACCACTCCTTTTTCCTTCTTTTTTTTCTCTCTTACTGAACTTGATATTACACACACAAACACATTCATCCCTTATTTTTTTTACTGTTTCATACTTAGAAATATAATTTCATAAAAGAAATAATGTAAAAGGGAAGTGTCATCTGGCACCAATAAATCTGTGTCCCTATTCATAAGACACAGTCTTACTGACACCCTTGTTTTGTAAACCTTAAAATTTCTTAGACTTATGAATGTTGGAAATTTCCCCATTGGGAAATTTCATACTGGAAAAAATTTCCTACTGATAGTAAGAACTCTATTGGAATGTGAAACCCCTTGGCATGGGAGGATCCTTCTCCTCCCTACTTAAGACTACTTTAGGACAGAAACCTTTTGCTAAACAATGGAAAGGGCTTTGACCTATACTTAAGCATAGAACAGGAATTTCTTTGAGTCATGATTGATTTTAGAATTGATACAATAGAGATACTTGGAATGACAGAACCAGGTCTTGGAAATTACAATCTCCACCCTTCTCAGAGTTACAGGATTTAGGAAGGGCTGCAGCAAAGATCAAGATTTAATTATTTGAGAATATGACCTTCAACAGACATGTGCAAAGGGGGGCAGACCTCTGGGCAGTCCTGGGTTAAGCTAGAGCCACCATTGGCACAGGGAAATTGATGGACAGTGATTGGTAGATGTGAGAACTGAGGGGAGGGGACTTAGATTGTTGACTTAAAGATAGCGGGGTCTGAGGAGTTTTTTGCTCTGAGGAGGTTTTGGCTCTGAGAGGTTTTGGCTCTGAGGAGGTTTTGCTGGGAGGAGGTTTTGCTCTGAGAGGTTTTGCTCTGAAGGAGTCTGAGAGGAGAGAGGTCCTGGAGGGAGAGCTCCTGGAGAGATCTGAGAGGAGGGCTTGCTCTGAAGGAGGCTGAAAGTGGAGGCCCCTGAGACTGTTTCTCCATTTTGGTCACATGAGTGATAGGGACTGATCTCTTTTCTTTGCCTCAGCTATCTAAGGGCTTGGGCCTTTGGCCCAGCCTAAACAGAGGGGGTATTTAAGCCCTATTCCCTTCTCTCTCCCTTTTCTCTCTCTCTCTCTCTCTCTCTCTCTCTCTCTCTCTCTCTCTCTCTCTCTCTCTCTCTCTCTCTCTCTCTCTCTCTCTCTCTCTCTCTCTCTCTCTCTCTCTCTTTCTCTGTCTAATACCTTTCTTCCTCCTGTTTGTAATTAAAAACTCCATAAAAGGTTGACTGCTAACTTGAGTTTTCATTTAGGAATTACATAGCTGAATTCCTTGGTGACCTTAAATTAATATATATCAGTCTTTTAAAGTGATTTCCATGTCACAGTTTATTCTAATTTTGAAGAGATTTTATTTCTACTGATTCAAACCTCTCCCCTTACCCTTTCCCTCTTTGCCCTACTCTGATTGCTGTATATCTCTGGGATGCTGTCCCACCTACCTAGGCTAGTTTGAATTCTGTTCTCTGACCTATGCACCTAACCATATGCTAATTCAATAAGGAGTTTTTCCCCATGGATTTATTAATTCAGTTCCATCTCTTTCCCATGTATTAATTTTTCTAAGTTGTTCTTAAATATTTAGTTCTTCAGCTTCTTTTTGTATTCCAATAATCCTTTGTTTTTTTTCTTTTTAGCCTTGCAGTTCAATCTTTTTTTAAAACAATAACTTATAAATATGATGATTTTTTTCATTACCTAATCATTTCATGGCAGTTGTAAATATTTATGTTTCTTGGGTTTCTCTTGAGTTTCCAGATGTGTGCTTTAAATATTTTCCTTACTTCATGTTTCATTTTGCAAAAATATATTAAATGACATTCTTTGGTTCTTAAAGTCCATCATTTTTTTATTAATATTTAGGCTCAGTTTAGCAAGACATGTTATTTGGGGTTGCAGCTTGAACTCACTTTTGGGGTGTAAAGAATATACTATTTCATTAATTTTTCATCATTGTTGAATTCTTCTCATTACTGGTGAGTAACCCTGGATTATTCGAACTGCCATACCCTTATATTTGAAGGCTTTCAGCCTTGCTGCTCATTAAATTTGTTCTATGTAATTAAAATTGTGAAAGTTTAAAACTATATACCTTGGTGTTTTAAGAGTAGGCATGTGTTTTATTTGCTAACAATTCATGAATTCAATTGGTAAGTATATTATTGTCTTATTTAAAGAACAGTGAAGAATTTATTTTACTTTTTTCCCCTTGATTTATTCCTGATCCTCAGACTTTTTGATTTTTATGTATTTATTTATTATGAAACCCTTACCTTCCACCTTAGAATCAATACTGTATATTGTTCCCAAGGCAAAACTGTGGTTAAGGACTAGGCAATGGGGGTTAACAGTGACTTGCCCAGGATCACACAGCTAAGAAGTGTCTGAGGCCACATTTGAACCTAGGACCTCCAGTCTCTAGACCTGGGCTCTCAATTCATAGAGCCACCCAGCTGCCCCTTCTCAGACTTGTTTATTTTCCAAATTTTTCCACTGATGACTTTTGAGCTTTCTCTTTGTATCTTATTAGTCACTATGATTTACATGGAATTCATATATTCTTTTAACATCTTTTGTTCTTCAGCCAGATATTTTTTTCACATCTTCATTTTTGTCTTCCAACTCTATTATTTGTCTTCCAGAGCCTCTATTTCTTTGGAGAGAATGTCCATTGCTGTAATTCAGACTCCCCTGGCCCCCTTTATTCACATTGATTTCATTTTAAAATTAGTTTCATCCTTCATTTTTAAAAGCAATTTTATTGTTCTAAACAATCTTAAAATTGCTGGATATTATTCCTTGATCTCTGTGTAGCACACAGAATTATTTTTTGACAAAGGAATTTTGATTTCCTTTTCTCCATAGTAGAATACTTATTCATAGCAATCTAGTTTCTCTTTAAAGTTTTTTCTTTCCTTCTCTCTTTTTTCTTTCCTCCCTTCCTTCCTTTTATATTTTTTCCTGATTATATGACAATACGATTTTTAATAATTATTTTCTGATCTTTTGTAATCCACATTTTGTCTCTCCCATCCTCACCTCCCTAACATGAAAAGTAATATTATATAGGTGGTACATGTATTATCATACAATACATATTTCCATGTTTGTCATATTGTGAAAGAAGATACATATTGCTTACATAAGAAAAATTCATTAAAGTCTGACAGATCTCCCTCCCTCCCTCCTTCCTTCCTTCCTTCCTTCCTTCCGTTCTTCCGTTCTTCCTTCCTGTCTGCCTTCCGTCCTTCCTGCCTTCTTCTGGAGACTGTCTGCTTGAAGGTATATTTTTACTTAAGACTTTTTCCATTGCTCATTTGATTTTAATACCTTTCTATTTCATTCATAATATCTTGCCTATGGTTGCTACTCACATATACTGGTTCCTTCCCTGGCCGCCAAGACCAACTCCGAGGCTAGGCAACCTTAATTTATTCTCTTTAGAGAACACACGGGATTGCACACAGGCGCGCGTTCACACACAAACCCACACAAAACTCTACAGATCTTAATATGGCCGAGTAGAAACTTTCTCCTTCCTCTTGTGAGGTGAGGCTATTTCCCCCGCTCTCATTTCCTCCATCCAGACCCCGAAGCATAAGCCTGTGAAGCTGTTTCTGTTCAATGAATCTGACGTGTATATTGAATTGAAGGATAGGGACGCTGATTGGAAGCGCTTAAGTAGTTAAGTTCTTTGCTCTTATTTAATGAGCTTTTGTTTTCACCCAGTGAAGCGTTTTTTTTGTTTTCTGTCTTCAAAATTCTACTCTAGTGACTTTCTCTCCCTCTCTCTGACACATAATTATTCCTCTCTCTCTCTCTCTCTCTCTCTTTTTTGTTGAGATAATTTGAGGGTGGCACGGTTGAGGAGAATTACCGTGCTAGCATTGCAGTCACGTGATGCGAGATAATGGAGGCTCAGTACTTTTAATGAACTGCCCTACTTAATCAGAGAAAGAAAAACAAAAAGTTTTCTCCTCTTATCTGATTAGTGTTGCCACAGTCAGGAAGGCCTGGCTATTGATCTGTTGGTAAGGCAGTCAGAAGCTATCCCTAATAGCCCTAACAAGGCCCATTCAGAAGTTGCTTATACATGAAAGGATCTGGGATTTCATGGCACACTCTCTGTGTGGGAATTCTGTCAAGGCAGACCACAATAAATCTACAACAATAAGTAAGTCTTAAGGAGTACCCCCTCCCCCCCTAATGTAGCCTAAAGTCACACAATTAGTTAATGTTAAAAGGATTTGAAAACAAATATTTTTCACTCTCAGCCTTTCTGGCTATCTATAACAAATGGAAAGTAAGACACACACATCCAGGGGCTGCTTGAAGTCTACAACACTAAGGTGGCCAGAACAAAATTAAAATGTTATTCCTATCGGATTTTAATGTATTTATATATATATATATATATATTTTTTTTTTTTTTTTTAATGTGGTTTTTCTAAGTCATTGTGCAACCCACAAGTGTTCTTATATATGGTTTATTGGCCTCTGGATTTGAGTTTGACATGCTGTGGGATGAGGGGAGAGGGCAAAGATGCAGGGTGAGTGCTCTAATGCTCACTCAAAATTATATAGTGGTTAAGCTATTTGTTATTTTAAGGAGGGAAAGTAGGTTAACTCTTTGTGTCAAGGCTCTTTGTGTCTGATCTCCTGGAGGGTTTTCCTGGTCCCCTGTGTTATGGCTCTCCTTGAGGGAAGCCTAGGGTACTAGGCTATTCTAATAATCTGCTTATAGTGTTAGACAAAATATACAGCTAAAGGTTATAGGCAGTGAAGACGTTGAATCACAAGGCCAGTGATAGCTTTGTCTCTGATTTCTTGAATCATTCTCTTGTGTCTCAAGTGTGTCTGTATTAGAATTTCTTGAACTCTGGCAGACAAGGTTATGGGATTCTGACAGTTGATCTCTGGAGAGGATAGATATCCAAGTTTTCTGCCTTGTTTTTCTTTGAGTAATATAAATTCTTACTGTTGACTCTCACTGTGTCTTCCCTGAACTGGACAGAAATTCTGTTCTCATCATTGCAATGGTAATATTCCTGATACATCCCTGATCCTTTTGGGCTGCTGTTTTCTATAAAAATGTGTCTCCCTCTCTCTACTGCATTGTATGATAATAATATTGAGTTTGCCTATATTTTCTTCTCAAAGGGAAGCTTTGTTTTTATCAAGCTTTACTTTTTCAATGATCCCAGTAACCTATTCTTTAAGATTTCATTCAAAGGGCTAAACTCTTAATTTCTTTTTTTTTTAGCCTTCTATTTAGAAAATATCACCCAGAATATTATGTAGCATTTCTGCAACAGTTAAGTTGGAATTTTTTTATATAGTTGAAACCCAGCAATGGTTATATGTTAACACATGAAGCCAAAACAATCATTTATCAGAGTGTTATGACAATAATCTTTTACATTAGCATAGGGTGGCTACTGATTGCATTTATTTATAGACAGATGCCAGAGATAGGCTGAATTCAAAATTAAGATTGCTATGGATCTTTTAATTTGATGCTAGTGACAACTTGGTTTTTGAAACCCTTAAATTTGCCCCTATACTTTAGGAACTTGCCTTGGGGGAAGTCCTGGATTGACTTTATCTCTAAACTGAACAATAGACTTTAATGTGCTTAATGATCCCAGTTTAGATAAGATTAGTACATCAAGTTTTAGGAGTTTCTCCCCTTGTAATCAGAGACTCCCTCCCTCCCTAAGCAGTCCATTCCCTGGCTGGAAACATCTTTTTGAATCCATTGCAAAGTTTAGCCCTTTCCTGTTAATCAAGCCCTGAGCTCATCATTTCCTTTTGGTAATTAGAACTAATAATCTTACTTCCCTTCCTTTGTTCCCCAAAAGATATATAAGACCCCAAGTTCTGCCACTCTTGGAGAAATCATCTTTGGCAATGAATTCTCCCATAGACACTGTTCCTAGAGCTTTGACTCTGCATGGCTTTTAGCAATGTACTCTGTGTGTGGTGGCCAATTATTAAGAACTTGTTTCTTACCTGATTAAAGATTTGGTTTTTCTGACCATTTCCGTGGTTCTGTGTTTTTTCCAAGTTGGCACTATGTGTGTATTAACACATCCTGTACACGTATAGCTACAATACTCTCCTAGAAAGAGCAGAAAGGACCATAGACACAAGCTTAATGTATCATTTTACCTAAGCATTCTGTTCTTTCCCAGGTATGAGTCCATGATACCTTTTGGAATTGTACAACCTCAGAAAATGCTGTTGTTCAGAAGCCAACTCTCTTCTTTTGAATAAGTTTCTTCTGGTCACCTGGCACAGTATAATTAAAGCAAGCTTTGTGGTTGTGTCCAATAATCAGTTTACAACTATCAAACAAATATTTAAGCACTGTATTGGGGGCCACAGGTTCATACAAAGAAAGGATATACAGAAAAATTCTACTCTCAAAAATGTAGTGTTTAAAGGAAAGCATGATGAATTTGGAGGTAGAGGACCAGGGACCAATTCTAGTTCTGTTATTTATATGACTGTGGCCAAGTTTCTCTAGGAATCTCTTTAGGTCTCATCTATAAAATTACCTGCAAAAATCTATTCCTTTTTCTCCCCCTCCTTGGACTCCCTCATATTCCTGTTTGTTTTTCTTTTTTTCTTTATTTTTTTTACCAGGTAAAATGAACACATAAAAAATAGTTTCCAGCATTTTTCAAAGAAGATGGTAATCAATCTCATTTAGATTTTACATATGCAATCATGTAAGACATTTTCCCATATTAATCCTTTTGTGGAAGGAAAATCAAATAGAAAAAAATATATGAAAGAGAAAAGTTTGTTTTGATCCAGATTCAGACTCAGTTCTTTTGCTCTGGAGGTAGATGGCATTTTTTATTATGAGTCTTTTGTGATAGTTTTGGATTATTGTATTGGTAAGAGTAGCTGTTATTCACAGTTATTCATTGTAAAGCATTCCTGTCGCAATGCACAATGTTCTTATGGTTCTGCTTATTTTGCTCTCCTTCAGTTTGTGTTAGTCTTTCCAGGTTTTTTTTATGAGCTCCTCTTTGTTGTCATTTCTTATAGCACAACAGTATTCAGTTATAATCACATACTTTAACTTACTTGGTCATTGTCCAATTGATGGGTATCCCTTTACTTTCCAAATCTTTGTCCCCCTAAAGAGATATGCTTTAAATATTTTTGTACATGTAGGTCCTTCCCTTTTAGATGTGTGTGTGTGTGTTTATTTCTTAGGTATATAGCCCTAGTAATGGTATTCCTGAGTCAAAGGGTAGGTGCTGTTTTAGGGTCCTTAGGGCATAGTCCCTCCAAATTGTTCTGAATGAATCAGTTCAGAACTCCACCCCACCCCCCAAGAATATATTCATATTCTAGCTTTCCCACATCCCCTCCACATTTTGTCATTTTCCTTTTCTGTCATAATAGCCAATCTGATATATGTGGGGTGATACCCAAGAGTTATTTTCATTTCTCTAATTAATAATGACTTAGAGAATTTTTTGCATGACTATAGAGAGCTTTAATTACTTTGTCTAAGAATTGCCTGTTAATATCCTTTGAGCATTTATCACTTGAGGAATGACTTAAATTCTTATATATTCAACTCATTTGTTTATGTATTTGAGAAATGAGATCTTTATTAGACTTGAAAAAAATTGTACCATTATGATTACTGAGTATTCCTTTTCATCCTATTTACTCCTATTTAGTTTCTGACCTCTACCTCACCCAATTTGCCCTCCTTTTTCTATCAGTCCCATTCCTGTTCTCTGAACCCCATCCCCTCCTCTTTTCCTGTAGGGTAAGATAGCTTTCAATTTATTGTCTATGTTCTTCCCTTGTTAGGCCAATTCTGCTAAAAGTAAGGTTCACATGCTCTCCTCTCTACCTCTCTCCTCTTCCCCTCCACTGTGAACACTCAATCATGCCTCTTTTATGTGCAAAGATTTGCTTCATTCTATTTTTCCCTTCTACTTCCTTCCAAAACATTTCTCTCATGTCTTATTTTTATTTTTTAGATCATCCCATTGTTGTGGGGGGTGAAGAGGTGCACCCCTTGGGTTCGAGAAGGATACCTTTCTGCAAGAATGCAAGACTCCAAAACTTAGCTTAAAAATAACAAGAGAAATTTATTAATTTAGAAAGTAATGTTAAAAATGGCTAGGAAGATGGTACAGGTTGAACAGCAAGATGGAAGGCTGCTCCCAGAACCCATCAATTCTGGGGATTTTATACTCTTACAATAAATGCTGTGTCATAGTGTGGACGTGACACTAGAGTGGTAGCCACTCAGGCATTCTGTGGGAGGTGTTGTCATCTGACTGGGGTCTGCCTGGAGACATAGGGAATGACCCTCATAAAGAGTCTTTAGTTTTAGGGGACAGACAGATGTCTGAGATGTAGCCTGATAGAATCAAGGTGTAGCCTGGAGGTGCATCTCTCTGTCCATCTTAAATCTATAGGGGGATCAAAGGAGGGCAATCATCTCAGAGTTTTTGGATTTTTTTAGGCTAGGAGTCAAGAGGATATAAGGGAGAAAAAGAGTTTTCCTGATAACGGTTTGCCTGAGCTTCTGGGGGTACGATACCCATGTCACCATCATATTCAACCCATACTCTCAAACTCTATCTATGTATAATCCTTCCAATTGTCCTAATAATGACAAAGTTCTTTGGCATTACAAGAATCATCTTCCCATATAGACATGTACACAGGTTAACGTTATGATTTCTCTTTCCTTTTTTTATGCTTCTCTTGATCTTGTGTTTGAGCTCCTTTGACCTCTGGAATAGCATATTCCAGGCCCTGCATTCATCTAATGTAGAAGCTGCTAAGTCTTGTATTATACTGACTGTGGCTCCACAACATTTGAATTTCTTCTTTTTGGTGCTTGCAATAATTTCTCTTTGACCCAGGAGATTTGGAATTTGGTTATGATATTCCTGGGAGTTACCCTTTTGGTAAACTCTTTCAGGAGGTGATCAATGGATTCTTTTCATTTCTGTTTTGTCCTCTGGTTCTAGAATATCAGGGCAGTTTTTCTTGATGTTCTCTTGAAAGACGATGTCTAAATTGTTTTCTTGATTTTGGCTTTCCTGTACTCCAATAATTCTTAAATTATCTCTCCTGGAGGTATTTTCCAGGTAAGTTTATCTGAAAAAAATCTACAATTTTTAGTGTATTACAAACGATGGCAGCCAAAAAAAAAAGGCAGTGTAATCAAGGATTACATTAAAAGAGGTATAGCTTCCAGGAATAAGAAAGTAATTGTCCTGCTCTACTCTGCCCACGTCAGATCACATTTGCAGTATCTTCTTCAGACATCCTGATAATTTGGAATAAATTCAAAGTATAAGCAGTATAGTAAAAGGCCTTGTGATATTGCCATATGAAAATGAGCTGAAAAAACATCAGGAGAAAATGAGGAAATGTTAGCTATCTTATAACTATGGCTAATGGGAAAGATTTTAACTTATTGTGTGTAAACCTCAAAATTTCTTAGACTTATAAATGTTGGAAATTTCACCATTGGGAAATTTCATACTTGAAAAATTTCCTATTGATAGTGGGAACTCTATTGGAATGTGAACCCCATTGGCATGGGAGGTTCCTCCTCCTCCCTTCTTAAGATTACTTTAGGACAGAAACCTTTTGCTGAACAATGGAAAGGGCTTTGACCTATGCTTAAGCAGAGAACAGGAATTTCTTTGAGTCATGATTGATTTTAGAATTGATACAATAGAGATACTTGGAATGACAGAACCAGGTCTTGGAAATTACAATCTCCACCCTACTCAGTCCTAACAGGATTTAGAAAGGGCTGTAGCAAAGGATCAAGATTTAATTATTTGAGAATATGACCTTCAACAGACATGTGCAAAGCCACCGACCTCTGGGCGGTCCTGGGTTAAGCTAGAGCCACCATTGGCACAGGGAAGACATGGACAGTGATTGGTAGATGTGAGAATGGAGGGGAGGGAACTTGGATGGTTTGCTTAAAGAGAGAGGGGTCTGAGGACTGAGGGGGGTTGGTTGGAGAGTTTTGGCTCTGAGTGGTTGGAGAGGTGCTCTGAGAAGCTTGCTCTGAAGGAAGCTGGAGGTGGAGGCCCCTGAGACTGTTTCTCCATTTTGGTCACGTGAGTAATAGGGACTGATCTCCTTTCTTTGCCCCAGCTATCTAAGGGCTTGGGCCTTTTGGCCCAGCCTAAACAAAAGGGGTATTTAAGCCCTATTCCCTTCTCTCCCCTTTCTCTCTCCCTCTCTCTATCTCTAATACCTTTCTTCATCCTGTTTGTAATTAAACTTCATAAAAGGTTGACTGCTGACTTAAGTTTTCATTTAGGAATTACATAGCTGAATTCCTTGGCGACCTTAAATTAATATATATCAGTCTTTTAAAGTGATTTCCTTGTCACATGTGCTAGATGGCATTCAAGGTTCCTAAGATTCCATGATTTTCCCAATATGAACATTAAAGACTTGAAATTGAACATTTCTACCTGTACTATCTCCTCATGCTCCAGCTTCATATTCAAATCAAGAAATTATGATTGAGATATTAAGATTTTTCTTGCAATTACTCTAGTCAACCTATCTGTGTGACTTTTGATAAATTACTTCAACTTTTGCTCCTCAGTATTTTTGTTCATAAAATGGGTGTCTTGTACTCTAAGGTTTCTTCCAATTCTAACTAAGAGTTTATGTCCCAGAATTTATAAGACATAACAGTGGGCAGCATTTTATGATAATCATTTCATCATTGAATCAGACCAAGGACACATATGCATAAGAGTCTCAAATCTAGCTTAATGATCCTTGTTTTCACTGTGTATTTTATAACTGCTAAAAATACTCTGGTAAAGGTGACAATCTCATTATTCATGGAACATCTCAAAAGTTAACAGAAGGCAAAAGGTCCCTGAAAAAATTAGCCATGCTTATTTTATAGTGCTATAATCTATTGTGAATATTGTTCATTGTAGGAATAAAATTCATGTTCTTTTTTTCAGTGTGACACCATGAAACCATAAAAAAATCAATAGCTGCAGTTTAGAGAAGCTTTTGTGAGAACTTGGCATGTAAACTGTCAGTGCTTAAAAATAGATTATAGGAATTTCTATCAAAATATATGAGTGATGATAAGCATTTGCATAAAATAAACTATTAACTATTTATTATGACTATTTGATTTATATAAGGGGAAGATTACACAACTAATTCTCAATTAGTTATGTTCCCCTTTATTGCAGGTAAGTTAGAAGATAAGCAAAAAAGCAATTTGAATGAAGAAAATTTTCCTTTTGGATTAATATCCCCCCTTTCCATGACAATAGACAATATACAAGAGAAGAAGAATGTCAGACTCTAGATGGGAAAGGAAAAATAGTAAATACTCAGCAGTCTCAAGACCAGGGGGGAGGCTAGGGTGAGAACTTGGAGACTAGCGTGCCATAACCTAATGGGAAGTAGGATAGTAAGCCTAGGGGCAGGTTAGGTATCAGGAATTTAGAAGCCTAGAGTCCCACAGCAGGAGTTTATAGTTCCAGGTTAATGTAGGGGTTAGGGGTCAGGGAGATAGCTAAGAAATAGCATGGTCAATCTGCATCTGGCCAAAATTTAAATATTGCTGCAAAATTTTAAATTAACAAAGAAAATTCAGGCACACATCAAGAAAATAATTCACTTTGTCCAAGTTTGATTTATACATGGGAATGAAGAACATTTCTACTTTAGGGAAAGAGCAAGCAGATTTAATTAAACAACAAAAAGCTTATGATTATTTTATAGTTGTAGAAAAGTTCCTTGAAAAAGCATACCTTTAGTTTAAAACTTTAAAAAGTATAACTCTTCTCTAATATGATCAAAGATTTATAAATATAAGATCTAGTATTATTTTCTATGGATAAATATTTTCAAAATTCCGAGTACAAATAGGGATAAAGCAAAGATTGCATTTTTCTCTTCTACAATTTGATATTTTTCTAAGAATGAAAGTTACAACAATAAGGCAAGAAAAAAAATAAAGCTATAAATATTAGGAAAGGAAAGATTGAATTAACCCTATTTGAAAATACCAGAGTGGTTTATTTCAAAATCTCCAAAGAATCTGTGAAGGAACTATTTAATACCTTCAGTAACGTAGCATGATACCAAATAAATCCACAAAATCTCTAGCATTTCTATCAAAACTATCAACAACCAGGTGGAAACAGTCTATCATATTAACTGGGGAAACTAGGTGGCACAGTGGATAGAGAACAGGGCCTAGTTTCAAGAAGACTTATCTTCCTGATTTTGAATCCAGCCTCAGATACTAGCTCTATGTCCCTTGACAAGTCACTTAATCTTGTGTGCCTTAGTTCTTAATCTGTAAAATTAGCTGGAGAAGGAAATAGCAAATCATTTTAGTGTCCTTGCCAAATAAACACAAACAGGGTTACAAAGACTAAGACACAAATGAAACAACTGAGCAACACAACCAGATAATATATATACTTAATATGTAGTTAAACTACAAAGTACATAAAAAAATTATAGGCAACCTATCAAAGATGGAAAAAGAAAGAATCTCTTAAAAGTCTTCTTCCACAACACAATTCAAGTATCAGTTCTGCATTGTTCAGCATTTCTTATAGTCCATTTCTCATAGCTATACATTGCCACTGGAAAAACCATATCATTGACCATACAGACCTTTTTCAGCAAGGTGATATCTCTGTGGTTTAGCATGTTGTTCAGATTTGCCATAGCTTTCCTTCCAAAGAGCTGGTGCCTTTTAAATTTCATGGCTGCAGTTGGTGTCTGCAGTGTGATCTTTGAGCCCAAGAATAGAAAATCTGATACTTTTTCCATTTCTTCTCCTACAATTTTTACCAGGAAGTGATGAGACTAGTTGCCAAAATCTTATTTTTTTTTTAACGTTAACCTTCTAGCTGGCTTTTATACTCTTTCACCTTCATCAAGAGATTTCTTAATTCTTCACTTTCAGAATAGTTTCATCTACACATCTAAGAATATTTCTCCTAGCAACCTTAATTCTAGCTTTTGATTCATCCAGCCTGGCATTTTGCTTGATGTATTTACTTTGTGTAAAAGTTAAATAAATAAGGGTTAGGGTTACTCCTTTTTGAATCTTAAACTAATCAGTTTTTCCATATTTGGTTCTTATGGTTGCTTTGTGGCAGGCATATACGTTTCTAAGGAGATAAGTAAGATGATCTGGTACTCTCTTCTTACTGAAGACTTGCCACATTTTGTCCATTGAGTTAGTTTAATCAATGAAAAAGAAGCATTTTTTTCCCCCAAAATCCAGCAAATGGCAATTTGGTCTCTAGTTCTTCTGTCTCTTCAAAAACCAGACTGCTTTTATGGTAAATCTCAATTCATATATTGCTAAAGCCTATTTTGCAGATTCTTAAGCATAACTTTGCAGGCATGTGAAATAAGCAAAATTGCTCCATAATTTAATATTCTTTGGCATTGCCCTTCTTTAGGACTAGGACATAAACCTATCTTTCCCAATACAGTGGTCTCTGTTGAGCTTTCCAAATTTACTGGCACATTGGGTGCAGCTCTTTAACAGCAGCATCTTTCAGGATTTTAAGTAGCTCAGCTAGAATTATATCATCCACTAAGCTCCTGGTTAACAATGCTTCTTAAGGCTCACTTGATTTCATTTTCCGGGATGTCTGACTCTAGAGCAGTAATCACACTATACAAATCTTTCAGGTATAGTGTTTTTCTGTGTATTCTGCTTACCTCTTTGTTTTGTTTTGTTTTTAAACCCTTACCTTCCATCTTAGAATCAAAGTAGAAGAGCGGTAAGGGCTAGGCAATGGGGGTTAAATGACTTTCCAAGGGTCACATAGCTAGGAAATGTCTGAGGTCTAATTTGAATCCAGTACCTCACATTTCTAGGTCTGGTTCTGGAGTTACTGTGTCACCTTGGCTACCTCCTCTTAATTTCTTCTACTTCCACTAAGTCACTACCATTTTTGTCTTTTATATGCCCATTTTTGTATGAAACATTCCTTCAATAACTCTTGTGTTCTCTTTTGTTTCCTATTCTATTGTTTTTCACTTTCTCTTTGTACTATTCATTTAAGAAAATCTTATCTCTCCATGTTATTCTCTGGAATTCAGTTGGGCATATCTTTCCCTTTCTCCTTTCCCTTTCACTGTTCTTCTTGGCTTACCTATTTGTAAGACTTCATCAAATAGCCATTTTATTTCCTTCTTTTTTTTCTTTGGAATGTTTTTGTTGTTGTTGCTGTTGCTGCCTCTTGTACAATACAGTAAATCTCTGTCTACAGTTCTTTGGGCACTCAGTCTACTACATCCAATCCCTTAACTCAATTAATCACTTCTACTTCATATTCATAAGAGATGTAATTTAGATCATATCTATGCAGGCTTTTAGTTTTCCCTTTCTTCAGTTTAAATCTGAATTTAATAAGAAGCTCATTATCTGAGCCACAGTAAGTGCCAGGCCTCCTTTGAATTTTGACTACAGAATTTCTCCACCTTTGGCTGCAAAGCAATTAATCTGATTTCTGTGTTGACCATCTGGTGATGTCCATATGTAGGGTCACTTTTTGAGTTGTTGAAAAAGAGTATTTTCTAGGATCAGAGAGTTATCTTGACAAAACTCTGTGAGTCTCTGCTTCATTTTGTACTCTAAGGCCACACACTTGCCTGTTATTCCAATTATTTTTTCATTTCTATTTGTATTCCTATCCCCTTTGATGAATGCAGTGCTTGTGTGTGTATGTTATTTCTAGAAAGTGTCCTAAGTCTTTATAGAAATGATCATCATTGGCTTTATCACATCAGAAGTTGGAGCAGATATTTGCTTTACTGTGCTATTGAACAGTTTGCCTTGGATTCAAAAAGATATTATTTTACATTTTTGAGATTATACCCCAGTATTGCTTTTCTCACCATTTCACTAACAATGAGGGTTATTCTATTTTTTTCTAAGGGATTCGTGTATATGTATTGATCATCTGAGGTAAATTCACCCATTCCAATCCATTTATGTTCTCTGACATCCCAGATGATTATGTTTAATTTCTCTATCTTTTGTCTGACCACATCTAGCTTAACTTAGTTCCTAGCACTTACATTCCAGGTTCCTATTCAATATTGTTCTTTACCTCATCAGACTTTTCTTTCACCACCAGATGCATGCACAGATCAATTTTATTTCGGCTTGGCCAATATGTTTCATTTGTACTTGAGCTACTTCATCTTGCCACTGGACTTGGATGACTCTGGAGGAGAAAGTGAGGCCGAAAACTTTGTGCAAATCAGCATAACTTAAATCCAAATCATGCATGAGTCAAGACATCACTCATTGATGTCATTGGTCTTCTTCAAAATGAAAGACAACAAGCTAACCAGAAAGCTGTGTCTAGGCAGACCAGAGATCAGCCCCGGGGGACAACTTTGTCACCTTTTAGGGAAAATAAATTCCTGTGGGAGACAGAGAACCCTGGTGGATATTGGCTCCCATTGTTGGAGTCTGTTTTGAGCAGGGAAATACATAAGGGAGACAAAAAAGACACTTCCTGGTTGTTTGGATAACTGGGAAACAGGTATAAATGTGAGGCAGAATCCACTTTTGAAAGAGAAATGAGACATTTATCTTCAATTGCATAGCAAAGTAAACAATGTATCCAAAGAGGGGGTGGCAGAAAATTATACCAAAGCAATGCTTTCATTTTTCAATTTTGAGATCTGAGGAAGCCAAAAGAAACAAAAAGAAAACTAAAAGGGATGTACAGAAGGCAAGATCTAAGTCTGCTCTCTCCATCCTCTCTGGCTCTCTGTTTCTTTCTGTCTGTCAGTTGGTCTGTCTGTCTGTCTGTCTGATCTTCTGCTGTTCATTTCACTTAACAGAGCATTGGTTACCTGATTGTAGGTGTGAATTCTGATGATTAACATAACTTCACTCTGCTTGTATTGAGGTGGTTGGAGCTAGAATAATAGCTATAATGAGACTAATCACCAGGCTGTGTTTAGAGTTCTGCTGTCAGCATAAACTAGGGGAGAAAAGGCAGGGCTCTATTGCCTGCAAATGACAGCAGAAGCCACAGGATTGAAATGGAATGTGCTTAATTAGTCTCTCTATCTTTCTTATGTTTTTAATATTCAGTGGCAGGGGGTACTAGGATATAGAAAGCAATTTTCTTTAACTTCTTAAGTAAACACAAGACAAATAGAACAAATGGAGCAGCTGGAAGTCAGGGTCATAGTTACTGCACTGGAATTCCAAATTAGAAATGTGGGCGGTGAGAAATCATAATGCGGGCAACATTGGAGAAGAGAGAGTATTAGGCTGAGACAAGCCATTATTTATCAGTTGAACCTTTCTTCTTTTCCTGGTTTTAAGTGTGCCTTCAAAAGAGAGAGACTTTCAAGTCGAAAGAAGACGTCCATAAATAATTGAACAGTACAGCATTAGAGGAGAAGAGACCTCGGAGACCATCCTGAATTTCCCAACTACAGGTCGGAGGCAAAATTTTATCTATCTTTAAAGGTTTTACTGCTTTCAGTCCTTACTGCTTAAATCCTATCACATTAAAATACTGACATTTTTCTTCTTCCCCTTACTTTTTACCATACTCTCCTTAGGCTTTTTGCTTTTTCCAGTTTGCCAGCTTCTGAGACACTGAGCTGCTAAGAGGAAGTTGGAGAGGCTTCAGCAATTTACAGGAGGAAATGTAGATAATTTCCAAGCCAAAATTGAGTATGGTTTGGGAAACAGTGATCTTGTCCAACCACCCATGCTCCATAGTTTTAAAAAAAACAAAAGTTGTGTCATTTTTTTAGTCAGGTCCAACTCGTTAAATTTTTTTTCCATTTTTTAAAATTATAAAACACACACTCATACATAAGCAAAATCCCAAAATAAAACCATAAATACACTGATGGGAAAGATGACTCCAACAGTTCTTTCTCTGGAGATGGAGAGCATTCCCACTAAGTCTTTCAGGATTGTCCCAGATCATTGCATTGCAGAGAATATCCAAGTTTTCACAGATAATCATCATCTGATATTGCTGTTATCGTGTACAATGTATTTCCGGTATTGCTTATTTCACTCTGTGTCAGTTCCAGCAGATTTTTCCAGCTTTTTCTGCAATGATCTTGCTTATCATTTCTTATAGCACAATAGTATTCCATCACCAACATGTACCACAATTTGTTTAGCCATTCCCCAATTGATGGACATCCCCTCAATTTCCAATTCCTTATCATGACAAAAAAAAAAAGCAACTATAAATATTTTTGTACAAGTCCTTTCTCCTTTTTATTAGCTCTTTGGGATATAGACCCAATAGTAGTATTACTGGATCAAAGGGTATACATAGGTTTATAGCCCTTTGGATATAGTTCCAAATTGCCCTCTAGAATGATTGGATCAGTTCACAACTACACCAATACATTAGTGTCCCAATTTTGCCACATCCCCAACAATATTTACCACTTTGTTTTACTGCCATATTGTCCAATCTGATAGGTGTAAAGTGGAACCTCAGTGTTGTTCTAATTTGCATTTCTCTAATCAAGAGTGACAACATTTTTTCATATGATTATTGATGGCTCTGATTTCTTCATCTGAAATTTGCTTATTGTATCTTTTAACCATTTGTCAATTGGAGAATGGTTTGCATTCCTATAAATTTGACTTAGTTCTTTATAAATTTGAGAAGTTAGACCTTTATCAGAGACATTTGTTATAAATTTTTGCTCCCCCAGTTTGTTGTTTCCCTTCTACTCTTGGTTAGATTTTTTTTTGTTTGTATAAAAGCTTTTAAAATGAATATGTTCAAAATTAATAATTTTATATCTTATAATACTCTCTTGTTTGATAACAAATTCTTCCTTTCTCCAAAGATCTACCAGGTAAAGTATTCTGTGATCTCCACATTTGATTATAGTATCACTCTTTATATCTAAATCATATATCCATTTTGACCTTATCTTGATATAGGGTGTGAGATATTGGTCTATACTTACTTTCTGCCATACTATTTCCCAATTTTCTCAGAATTTTTTTGAATCATTGTTTACCTTTAAAGGTTTATGGGCAGGCCTAGAGATGGGAGGTCCTAGGTTCAAATCTGGCCTCAGACACTTCCCAGCTGTGTGACCCTGGGCAAGTCACTTAACCCCCATTGCCTAGCCCTTACCATTCTTCTGCCGTGGAGCCAATACATGGTATTGATAAATACTGATAAGGGTTTAAAAATAAAAAAGGTTATTGGATTAATAGTAATACAGTATTTTGTGTGATAGATAATTTTTCTGGTCTTTCTCTCTTCCTCTGCCAGAAACTGAGAGTACCATATTTTTTTGAAGTAATCCATACTGTAGGATCTTTCTAAAAGGTAGAGGCAGTGTGATATAGTATGAAGGACTTGAAAAGTCAGAAGTCCTGTTTTCAAATTTACCCCCCTTGCTATCTATGTGACCTTGGAAAAGTCACTTGACTATTAGGAACATCATTGTCCTCCTCTGTAAAATGAAGGGATTATATTAATACCCTATAAGTAGCATAGCAGATAGAGTGCCAGGCCTGGACTCAGGCAAAACCCATCTTCATGAGTTAAAATCTGACCTCAGACAAAAGTCATTTAATCCTTGTTTGCCTCAGTTTCCTTATCTATAAAATATGCTGGAGAAGGAAATGACAAATCACTCCAAGATATTTGTCAGGACAACCCCAAATAGGGTCACAAAGAATTGAACAATACCAAAAAATGACTGAATAACAAGAACAAGAAGATTCATCTAGCTGCCTGATCCTGTGTTTTGTGAATGAAGCTCATGAAACATGTTGTGTTGGTTGTCCTGCACTATGGTAGTGGTAGCTTATTTCACCTCTCTAAATTTCAGGAAATAACAAGAAACCTAAACAATCCTCTTATTTCCTTTATATAACAAAAAGCTTACATCTGCATTGTTTCACTTTCCCTTGAAAATATGCATGAGTATTTGAAACTCCAGACCTTTTTTCCCCCTTTTTCCTTCACTGGATTCTGTAATGTGGTCTCTCTACCCCAGTCAAGATTGACCCAGCCAGCCTCAGTAGCAGCTATAACATTCAGTTCTGAGCACAAAAATGATCAACCTCATTTTTGGAGCAAACAACCCCCTTTCTATCTCCCTGACCCCATCCTTTTTTCTATTTTAAAGGTCATATATAAAGAGGGAAGGGTAAATCCTGAATAAGTTTTACATTTCAACCAAGAGTAAAAAAAAAAATATCTCTTTAAAGTCTTTATTATAATCTAAACAAAACCCTCTCTCTCTCTCTCCCTCTCCCCCTCTCCCTCTTCCTCCCTCCCTCTCTCTCTCTCCCTCCCCCCTCTCTCTCCCTCCCTCTCTCTCTCTCTCTCCCTCTCTCTTCCTCCCTCTCCCTCTCTCACTCCCTCCCTCCTCTCTCTCTCACTCCCTCCCTCCTCTCTCTCTCCCTCCCTCCCTCCTCTCTCTCTCACTCCCTCCCTCCTCTCTCTCTCCCTCCCTCTCCCTCTCTCTCTCCCCCCTCTCCCTCTCCCTCCCTCTCTCTTTTCCTCCCTCTCCCTCTCTCCCTCCCTCTCTCTCTCTCTCTCTCTCTCTCTCTCTCTCTCTCTCTCTCTCTCTCTCTCTCTCTCTCCTCTCCCTCTGTCTCTCTCTCTCCTCTCCCTCTGTCTCTCTCTCTGTCTCTCTCCCTCTCTCTTCCTCCCTCTCCCTCTCTCTCTCCCCCCTCTCCCTCCCTCTCTCTTTTCCTCCCTCTCCCTCTCTCACTCCCTCTCTCTCTCTCTCTCTCTCTCTCTCTCTCTCTCTCTCTCTCTCTCTCCTCTCCCTCTGTCTCTCTCTCTTTCTCTTTCTCCCTCTCTTCCTCCCTCTCCCTCTCTCTCTCTCTCTCTCTTTCTCTCTCTCCCTCTCTTCCTCCCTCCCTCCCTCTCTCTCTCTCCCTCCCTTTCTTCCTCCCTCCCTCCCTCTCTCACTCCCTCCCTCCTCTCTCTCTCTCCCTCTCTTCCTCCCTCCCTCCTCTCTCTCTCTCCCTCCCTCCCTCCTCTCTCTCTCCCCCCCTCCCTCCTCTCTCTCTCTCTCCCTCTCCCTCTCTCTACCCCCTCTCTTTCTCTCTCTCCCCCCTCTCTCTGCCTCTCCCTCCCTTTCTCTTTTTCTCTGTCTCTATATGTATGTATGTATATACATGTATATTCATTTTGCATATGTTTCACATCAGGAAACTGAGTTTGGTCAGCCCTTCTGATGGAAGCATTTCCCCTAGCTTCCTCACACTGACAGCCTCGGTGAATGAGGTACAGTCAAAGTTAATGGGTGGGCTAATTGCCCAGCATCATCTTGAGACGTATATTCACGGACTTGCGCAGTAAGCTCGAAGCGAACTGAAGTCCCTCAGCTCTGCGGCCCCCACCCAGAGCGAGCTGAGTGCGGTTGGTCGCTCGTTCTCTCTCGGTTTCTGCCGTTTTCTCCCTCCCTCTGTCCCTCCCTCCCTCCTACTTTCCCTCTGTCCCTCCCTCTCGCTCCTTCTCGTTCAACCAGGCGCCTGAAGCAGTTGGCGGCGGTGTGCGGTCCTCCCCATTTCCTGTGGCTGGGCCCAAGTCCATCCTTTGGGATTCCTGCCGCCCGGTCGTCGGTCCAAAGAGCCGGTCCCGTTTCTTCTTAGACGAGCGCATCCTGAAGTTGGCCTTCCATGTGGAAGAGTGTGAGGACCCCAGGCCGTCTATGCTGAAGATACCCGGGACAGAGTAAGGCCCTGCGGAGCACCATGCCCAAGTTTTACTGCGATTACTGCGACACGTACCTCACTCACGACTCTCCATCCGTGAGGAAGACCCACTGCAGTGGAAGGAAGCACAAAGAGAATGTGAGAGACTATTATCAAAAATGGATGGAGGAGCAAGCCCAAAGCCTGATTGATAAAACAACCACGGCGTTTCAGCAAGGAAGAATCCCCCCCAATCTGTTCTCTGCTCCTCCCCTAGGAGGGCCCATGATCCCACCTCCTCACCCTAGCATGATGGGACCCCCCCCTCCAGGGATGATGCCTGTGGGGCCTCCTCCTGGCATGAGGATGCCCATGGGCGGCCACATGCCTATGATGCCGGGCCCCCCGATGATGAGACCCCTTCCTCATCCCATGATGGTGCCCACTCGCCCAGTGATGCCCAGGCCAGACAGATAAAAAGGAGGGAATGGAAGGAAGCTCATTTCTCAGATTTCAGATCTTTGTTCTATTTCACCAGAAGAGCATGGTGCTTGGCTTCAGACATATTTGTGTTTTTTGTTTTTCTTTTCTTTTCCCCCTTTCCCTTTTCAAACATAGACATTCTTTTATATCACTGTCACTTTCCAGTGATCCCCCTTCCTCTGCCCTTCAGTATATGCCTCCCCTCTGATAAATAAGCACAGTGAAGAATAAATAAATATATATTGGACATGTCTAAAAATTATCCCCTTTTTTTGCACCTATAGTTTAACACTTTTCCGCCAAAGGGAACATCCTTTAGTCCTCTGGTGTTGCTGTTGCATAATGCATTGATCAGAGCTTTGAAGTTTAGTGATGTTATGTTCCTTCGTGTTCTGATTGTAGTGCAAGTTGTTCTGTTTACTTTTCCTGTACCACTAGTACATACAAGCCTTATTCAACTTTCTCTAATTCATATTCATTTCTTATAGCATAATTCCCTTGCTTCCATATCCCATATGTTGTTTGATGTTTCTCAGTTGATAAGTACTGCCTGTATACTGCAGAAGGTGCTGCTATCATTACTTTTTGTAGATGGGACCTTTCCCCTTTATTTTCATCATCCTTGGGTTATATGCCAATTGAGATATTGGTGAATTTATGTGTGTTTTAGTGACTTTTTACAATAATTCCAAATCATTTTTCAGAACTGTTATACACAGCTCCACCAAAATTGCTTTAGTGTGTCTATCTTTCCACAGTCTCTCCAACACTGACCATTTTCATCATTTGTCATTTTTCTTAATCATATGTGTAAGGTGAAGCTTTGGAGATTTAATTTGCATTTCTCTTTTTAGGGGGCCTATTAATTTTTAGCATTCTATCTTGATTATTGTTAGCTTGCCAAGGGTTTTGCTTTTTTTTTTAAACTGCCCTAGGGTTGGTTTCTAAATATGTAAGAAGACTTCCCAATTCCTGTCAAAGAAGAGACAATTTTAAAAGGAAGAGTGAGGCAGAAATGTTTCTTGTATTTGTATTGGGTCTTATAAAAATAAAAGCATTGCCTGTTGTAGTATTAAAGAAAGATATACATACTCTATACATTTTTTAATAATTTTGTTTTTTGGAAAAAGAACACTGAGTGTGATATGATTTGTTCTTTATTATTTTCAAATTCTTGTATAGTAATAGCTCCATTTATCAGGACCTGAACTATATAGTAGTTGTATGTAGAACCATGATTAATCTCAACTTAAACAAAAAAGTGAAGATAGCAAGTCTTATTCATGCCTACAGTTGTGAGACCTGATATGCAAAAAGTCTATGTAACCACCATTATTAGTGATATTTTTTCCTTTTGGTATCAAGAAAAGTATGAGCTTTAACTTTGATCTATGAGGAGAAGAATTGAGAGGAAACTATGGAGAAGAGAGAAAGAAGGTAAAAGGAAACTTCTTTCTCAGGAGAACTGTCAACTGTTATTTTATGAAGAAAATGATAAAGAGGATTTTGAGAGGTAAGTTTGGAAAGGAAATCTTAAAAGTGATGGCTTAAGAAAAGATGAAGAGATTATTTTCCTGTCATTTTTGGAAAAAAACAAATAAATTGGAGGTATCCTCTTAATTAAACTACAATAACCTTTATCTTGTGAAAAAAAAAATGAATGGGATTCTTGTAAATAGACTTTATTTGTTATCCTGGGAGAACTAAATAGTCTGAGATTATGTTCAGAACTGAACATAAGTCTCCTACGGCTAGGATGAGAGTTTCAGTTGACTCAGGCAGAGACCGTTACATTGAAAAGTCATAAATGATTATGTATTTGTTTTATTATTTCATTAACAAATTATATGCTCAGTATCATTGACATTTAACCCAGAAGACTGAGGGATTTAATGTGAATGTATAAGAAGTTTATGGAGACAGAAGGTTTCCTCAGTATTAGGTAAATATTTGATAAACTAGTATGGCGGTTCTGAGATTAGTTGATTACTTGAAAGATATATTGAAATTGTTTTAATTAATGAGGAAATATCCTTCATTCTAGAGCTCAGGTGGATGAAATTAAATATGAGAATGAGGCATAGCCTGATGGGGGTGACAAAATGATACTGATGGTCCATGTTATATCTATATGGGAGAGGTCTTTAGACTTACCCTATTATATCTTTAGAGGTCAATTTTATAAAAGTACAAGACACAGACTTCCAGCTGAATTTAATGAAATTAAGCCTCATTATAGCCCAAAGTTGGCACAAATACAGAAATAAGCGTTTTGAATGCTGCAAAAAAGGCAAAGTAATCTAAGACAACAGATAAGAGTTAAAAAAAAAGCAAAAGACATGGAAAAAAGTATTGATGTCATTTAGGGGGAGAAAATATCTTAAAAGTGTGCTGCTTTAATTTAATTTTTTTTTAACCCTTTCCATCTTATAATCAAAACTATGTATGGTTCTAAGGCAGAGCGGTAAGGACTAGGCAGGGAGGGTTGTGACTTGCCCTGGGTCACATGGGAAATGTCTGAGGCCATTTGAACCTAGGACCTCTCATCTCTGGTCCTGGTCCTGTATCCATTGATAACTGCCCTCTGCTTTAACTTTGGTTCAAAAATTAATTTGGCAGAAATATAGTTGTTAATCTGCTCATCATGAAGATGCACATACTGTACTATACAATCTTTGAGCACTTCAGGTACATCCCTGTCCTGTACAGCTCTAGAACTGGTAAACTAGAGAAGATCCTCTCTAGTATTTGTTGTCTAAAGTATAGATGCAGAATTTTTCAACAGGAGGTGCCCCAGGAACAACTGATATTTTGGTTTGGTTCAAGTTCTCTTGGCAGGCTTTGAATCTTGGAAGAAAAATCATCTATCCAGAATACTTTTCAGAGGTGTTTACCAAAATAATGGATGCTTCCACAGGGATAATCAGCAGTACTCACAATTATTGATGGATATTCAATTGGAGGCATTCTGCTTTCTATTTTAGTATGCCAAGCAATCTTTCTGGACTCCCAACTGATAGATCCATAAAAGCGAGACATTATTCAGTCATAGTGATACTACTTTGGAATCTCTCCATCATGTCTTCCTTCCCCAGAGAAGTCGTCATTGAAAAATCTCATATTGCAATATTGCATCTACCTGGTACTGTAGTGTCTTCAGTATTCCACACCCCACTTATTGGATCCTCTGGCTAAAAGGGCATGGCCATGGGCTTCAGGGTTTGTTTTAAGAAAGGGGTGCTTCACGGTTTTCTTCCCATTTTTCACAGTTTTGGGACTTTATTTGATTTTTTTCAGTTTATTTTTGTGTGGTGTTTTCCTCCATTAGATGGTGATCATCTTGAAGGCAAGGTGATTTATTTTCCTTATATTTCTATTCCCAGCATTAACCACTGTGCCTGATGCATAGTACTTCAGAAACTCTGGGGATTTTTTTCCTTAGTTAAAAAAAATCACTAATTTCTTTTGGTTTATGTCACTTCCATTTGCAAACTATCCTCCCAACATGCACACCCACACATACACACATAATCATCCCATATAACAAAGGATAAAACAGGAAAAAGGGGAAAACAGTATCAATTCTGTATTGTCAATTGATTTTATGTAAAATGATCTGTATCCATAGTCGTGAATCTTTAGAAATAAATTACATAAACTTATTTGCTCACTTTTTTGGGGGGACCACACTTGGTCCCTATTACACAGTATTGTTTTATTTTTATTTTTGTCCTTTTTTACCATGTTGTAATCATGGCATACACTGGTTCTGTTTGCTTGACTTTGCAGCCATTCATGAAAGTCTTCCCATGCTTCTCTGTAGCCTTCATAGTCATTATTTACTACTATATGACATTCCAAAGCATTCATATAACTCAATTTAGCTCCTTTACTACCACCAAAAAACATTAGATTTAATAATTTAGTGCATATTTATTCTTTCTACCCTTGATCACCTTGAGATACATTCCCTGTAGCAAGATCTCTTAGAGAAAAGGTAGGGTTGTTTTGGTATGGGGACCCTTAGCATGATTCTGAACCACCTTCCTAACTTGTTAGACTGATATACAACCTTAGAATCCACAGACATTGTATTGGTGAGCCTGTCTTTGACCAACGCTGCAATATAGATTCCTTTACTTTGCCACTTTTGCAAATTTTCTTGGTATTGAAGTGACCCTTCAGTGTTGTTTTGATTTTCATTTCTCTTGTAATTAGTGATTTGCAGTAATCCTTTGTGTAACTGTTAATTTGTTATTCTTTTGAGAAATGTTTATTCATATACTTCAACCACTTATCCAATCAGGAAATGGTTTTCTCTAGTACTTCTTTATATTTTAGATAGAAAGTCCTTTCCAAAGACATATGATGCTAAGATTTTGTCCCTATCAAGATCCTCTGAGATAGTTTTGAATTTATAATTAATTTGAAATCTGTCAAACCACAGATTTCCTAACTCTAGCAAGGTAAAAGCACCATTATGGAATATGTCAATATCTTCCAAATTCTGGCTTATGACTTTCAAAAGAAATACCTAATCCAAGATGAAGTATCTAGAGTAGATGTTTAAGAGAGCCATCCTAATCTCATCAAACTAAACTGAATAGTCTTACTTTGAATCCTGTCTGGCTTATACCTCAAATGTATACTTTTTAGTGCCAAAAACATGTAGGAAACTCCATCATAAGATGGGAGATGGGGGAGGCAGAGAGGAGAATAATAGTACTGGCTGACTGAATCCAGTACCTGACCAAAAATACTTGACTATACTGCAGGCTTCCAGGGAAGAAATATGTCACAATTAAAATAATATTGGATTTAGAATCCAGTGGTCACTGGATTGAATGTTTGAATCTGACTTTTGGTATTTAAATAGTATCATTTAACCTTTTTGGGGCCATGGTTTCCTCATAAAATGAATAGCTTGAATTAGATGATATCTGATTCTGCTCTAATTTTGCATCCTATGTCTATAATACTGCTTAGCTGAGGGTCCAACCAATGGTGCAATGAATTGGCAAGCAGAGAGAGAGCTCACATTCCTTTATTCAATGCTCTTTTATAATCTTTTAGGGAAGACCATATTATTTCTGCTTTTTCCAACAATCCATTCAGTTCTATGTCTCATATTATTTATTTTTGTTGGATTTGCCTAGTTCTGAGAAGAATATTAACATTTTCTAATATTAAATCACTACCAATGTCTTTTTACGATTCATTTTCCTTTTCTTTATGAACTTAAATGCTATGCCATTTCATACATATATATTTAATTATTTATTTTAGGCCTTATTTCTTTTAATATGTTATGCTCCCCCAATTTATCTCTCTTGACACAATCAATTTTACAATTGCTTAATATGAGACAATGATAATAGTGATGATGATGGTGATATTTATCATTTAAATAGCACATTGTGTTTTGCTAAGCAGTTCTCTATTATCTTATCAGTACTCATGAGACCATAACTGTGCTTCAAGTCATAAGTTTCTTGCCCATGACTTCATAATCCTTTGAAACCATTTCTAGGTTCTTTCTGGCAGAATCCAGATGTGACAAGTTTTGGGATTTCTCTGTCCCATCTTGGATACACCTCTGATAAGGTACTCTATCCCTAATGCCAGAATTGATGAGAAGTGGGTGCCTCGTTATCTCTTAGCAGAAGGTCACCTATCTTTTCTTCTTCTAGCCCCCTCCTGGATATGAGTTAAGTCTGGAGAAATAGACGTGGAAGTTCTTGACTGCTAAGATGATAAATTAAAAATTTATTTGCTTGGTACTGGGGAAACATTAAAGGCTTATAAATAGAGGAACAATTAAGAAGAATTTGCCTTAATAGTGAGTCATGGGAAAGGACCATAGTAACTACTAATTAAAATTGGAAAAGGCTGAAAATTTCACTTGCAGCAAACATAGAAGACAAAGATATTTTTACGATGAGCTGTATACAGTAAACTATTATTTTTCAGCTATGGTCTACTCTCAAGGCTCAAAGAACAGTTTGTTCTGCCTCTGGAAAGACAAGATAAAGATTCTCAAGGAACTTGGCTTCTCTTTCTAAATTATCAACTAGAAATAAATATCTCTTTATTTAAAAAATGAGTTTTGGCTTTGCCACATATTGTTCACTTAATATAAAATAATAAAATGTAGAGCTTTCTCTCTTACTGGAAATAGTTGAGCAAACATTGGGTTAACAGTCTCCAAATTCTGTAGAGAAAATTAATGTGCCAGGCAGGGAGTTGGACTCAGTAACATAACTAGGGCAGGCAACTGTGACTTTGTCCCAGTGGGCCAAATTTAGAGTAACAAGAACATTTGAATTCCTTTAGCAGAAGAAATAATAGAAGACAGCAACTAATTCATATGGAAAATGAGTCAATAAAGTAGACTAGGAATAGCAAGCCTCCTCCTCTCCCAGTGATCATATCCTAAATGAAATTCTGCCCATACACAGACAAGAACAACATAAACTTTAGCATCTAAATTGGCCTCCCCAGCAATAGCTTTTACATGGCATCTCAGGGGAACACCTTATGGAGATTGGTGCCCCTACTCTAGGATGGGCTTCCTGCTACTCGCCCTTGGCCAACTTTGCTTCACTGCCTTTGAAAACTGCCAGTAATAGATGTGATCTGGCTTATATGAATGCCCTGATCTCCTTTGAACCCCAACTAAAACCCACCTTCTATAGAAAGTCCTTCCCAATCCCTCTTAGTGCCTTTTCTCTTTTTATTATTTTGTATTTACCCTAAAGGAGGGTATTCAGAATATCAGTACCTCTGGTGTGAAGGCTTGCTGAACCCTTTTCAAGGCTCCTTCCCTCCCCACTAAAATCACAGCTGGGAGATGTCTACCCCAAGCATACAGAGACTTCCTCTGGCAGCAGGGGAAGATGAGAACAATTTGTTCCAACAGCTATTAAGGTGGTGGAAGCAGGTGCTGGGGAGTCCTTAGACTGGGTCAGACATCGAGGAAGCCAAGGTCATCCCTGAGTCCTGAGCCATCGTCAGTTATCTTGACTTTTGTCTCACCACTGAACTTGGATGGCTCTGGAAGAGAGTAAGGCTGGCTACTGATGCAGCTTTGTCTCACTTAAATGCAGGTGATGATCCAATCGAAAGACATCACCAGCACCAGTGATGCCATTTTGATCCTCTTTGAGTCCAACAGATCACAACAAACCATTTACTCCTCCTATAACTTGTTTTGCATGTGTATATGTTTACATTTTATCTCTCCCTTTAGATGGTGAGCTCACAGAGGGCAGGTACTGTGTTTTGTCTCTCTGTGTATCCCCAGTGCTTAGCACAGTGCCTGGCACATAGTAGGTGCTTAAATGAGTGGTTGATTCTTCTTCTTCTAGGTTCTCTTCCAAATATAAGATTTTATGAGTTTCTGAATAAATTCAATTATCCATAAAAATCCAGCCATCTAACTACACCAGATAACTGAGGTTCCACTAAAATAAAGTCTTCTATTTTATCAAGTTATGTGAGAAATTTCCATAAGATCAAAATAACTACCATTTCTGGAATCTTCATTGATCAAAATGGTTTTAAAATATGATTTCTTGGAGGAAAGTGGGAGGATAATTTAGAAGAATTAGATTTCTTGGTAGGCTTGCAGTGTAGGAGCTATGGGATAATAACTACTTTCTCTCCTTACATTATAAATGCAGTTTATTTGCAATTATTTCACTTTAAAATTGAAGTCGCTAATCTTATGATTTCTGTGCTGCCTTAACTTTGTTAATAATTGATTTCTTTTACTTGGCATATCTTTAACAAATACCATAGCATTTGAAAGCATCCAATCCATGTATCTAAGCAAATGCATTATTGAACATTCTCCCAGCAGCTTTTCCCTTTCATTTAACCCTTTCAGCGACAACGTTGAGTTCTGAAAAATGCCCTGTTTCTTGTTCTGACCCATTCCAAAGCTGGATGACATGCTCAGTTTGATGCCCAATGGGAAGAAAATGTTTACATATTTTTCTGTTTGGCCAGAGGAAGGCTTTGTCAGGTGAAGATAATGAGGCTGATTCTTCTGTTGCTAGAGGAGTTTCTGACCCAGAGGGAAGAGATTCAGAATCATACTTAATGTTCTAAAGGTGACCTTGCCGAAGGATGAACAATGGACCAGATTACCTGCCATACTTTTAAAATTCATAACTTGAAGGAGAAAATTGAACTTAAACCAAGTCCTTGACACTATCAAATATTTCAGCATCATATATTATCATTTATGAGTAGAAATGGCATTAAAGCAGAGGTATTAACATCTGGTTTTTTTTTTTTTCCCCTGCATGCTAAGGCTGCTTTTCCATTTCACTTGCAATGGAAACATTCCATATGTGTTGTTTCCCCAACTAGAATATGAGCTTCTTGAGAGCAGGGATTATCTTCTATTTGTATCCTTAGCACTTAATAGTGTCTCTACACATTTGTTGATGTTTAATTATTTTTTTAATAATACCCAATTCTTTGTGACCCTATTTGGCCTTTTCTTGACAATAATACTGGAGTGGTTTGTGCTTTCCTTCTCCAGGTCATGTGAAAGATGAGGAAATGGAGGCAAACAGATTTAAGTGACTTGCCCAGGATCACATAATTAGAGGCTAGATTTGAACTCAGTTCTCCTGACTCCTGGGCTGGCACTCTATCCACTCTCCTCCCCCCAAACAGGGAGAAGAAAAATAAGAAAAAGAAACAGTCTCTGCCCTCAAGAAGCTTACAATATAATGAGGGAAGTCAATATACAAAAGGAAACTGAAAAGGATCAGGGGCATAATGTTCTGTGCAGACCAGACCAATCAGAATCTATAATGAAAAGTGGAAAGTTACCTACAAAGTTCTGGTAGTTCAGGAAGGCTTTGGAAGGATTTTCATCCTCCGTCATCTAGCCTTCCGATCAGTGGGCAAGGATCACTGAGGAGCTGAGAAGATGTCCAGTACCTAAAACGGAGACTGTCCGCATGATGACGAGATCTCAGGTGATCAACTTATTCTGACCGGGACTTGGTGTTCCCCGGAGTTCAAAGGAAGCCCAAGCTGCTAGCGGAAAGCGGAGACTGACCTGAAAGATTGTAGCTCATGTATAAGGTTTGACTTGAGGAGCGAAATGTAAGCACACTAGGTAACAGTGTAGAAAGCCACATTTTAATCACAGTGACTTGACTAAGTTACAAAGAGTTTTGTTGAGCAACACCGTAACTAAAATGAGGTGACCAGGGATGTGCACCTAAGCTCTTACATCTGATGGAAGAATATTCCTTTCCCTGTATGTTGGGCTTCACTATTCAGCGAGGCCTCACTTGGCCCTGGGTCACCACTCCCAATATCCTTTCACCGCTGTGCCATTTTAGACCTTCTTTCTTACCCTCCAGTGTTAGACTCTCTTGGGAACTGGCGACCTCTTCCCCTAATATACCCACTCAGACTGTCCCTTTGCCATTTCCCCACTGCATACTCATCAGACTCTCCTTTGTGCTGTATCCATTTTTAATTTTTATCCAGATGAAATAATTTATTTTCATGGCTGTTTGTGCAGTTTTTTAAAAATGACTTTTTAAGGTTGTTTTTCTGAACCCAACAAACACCATCAAACACAACTATTTTCACATACAGAGAAAATTTTTAAAAGGGAATATTATATGAAATCACAAATCTCCACTATGTACAACTTATTTTTAAAAGTAGATGATAAATTCAGCATGGTAATTCCAACGCTGTCCTCATTTTCTGTTTTCCTCTCCGAACTTCTTCCTATTCTTTTCTGTTTATTTTTAAAACCCTTCATTGACCTACTTTTATTTATTTGGGGGGAAGGGGAAACATCACTATCACTAGCACTTCCCTTGCTTACCAATTCCCAATAAAGTTTTTAAAAATATCCTATAATAAACAAACATAATTAAGCAAAAATAAATCTATACATTGTCATATATGAACATTTATGTCTCATTTTGCACTTCTGGTCCATCATCCTTTTGTCAAGGGTTGAGAATGATGATTCACCAGGCCTTTGAAATTGTGGTTGTTCATTGCCTTGACCAAAGGTTTTTATAATGTTGATATTATAATAGAAATTATTATCTACTCTTATGATTGATATATCATATACACACTTATTCTCATTACCAAGTCCAGCTCTTACTATATATCACACAATTAGAACTTCTCAAACTATTATGGAAGAATAGTGATTAAAAGCTATTTAATTAAATTTCTTCTTACATAGATGCATTAATTTTATGTCTTTTGCATTATTTTTGCACTGACTCTGCTTTCCCTCTGGTTGCTTGAGTTCAGGACTCCCTCTGGATTAATCTTTGAACACCTATGGATTACTCAAAGTGCACCTAAATTGTAAGTCCCCATTGGGGAAATTTTGAATGTCCTTTTTGCTAAACAGACATCTGAGAGAAGATACATAGAGCTCAGGTCTAACTTGTGTCTTGGTTCTCCCCATAAGAAAGGAAAGAATAGAAAAGTGATAAATTAGCATTTTAAAACAGATAGAGGATGGCTATTTTTTTTTTCTGCTGCTCAAAAGAAATGCTAAATACAGAATCACACCTTAGCTCCATCCAGTCCAAATAGTGATCACCAGATCTCTGTATTCTGGCTCTTAAGCCATAGCATCACAATGCTCCTTGCAGTCACTAAAGAGGACATTTGGTCTCATTATTATAAACCTCATTGTTATCATTTTAATGTTATTTTTAGATAAAAGTCTTCTCAAAGTCAAATATAAAATAGAGCTCAGAGAAAATTCCATTCTAGTTCATTCATGAAGGAAGACCTTTTTCTGAATATGAAGAATATATAGACTTTGAAATAAACCATCACCAAAAATATTCTTGCACTAATTCATGACTTATTATGGTATATTTCTCCTCCCAATTCCAAAAGCAAATTTAATACGCATGAAGTACAAGAGTAAATGTGAGCTGACAAAACTGTGATTCACTGTGATAGCAATACAAAATAATATTTGAAATTTTGCATATGATAAATAAAAGGGTACAAATAGTAATGGTTAAGATTTGAGGGAGGATGAAAAACCAATTAATAGAAGGCCACCATTATCTACATGAGTGATTGAGTAAATTATTTCACTTTTCTGTACTTCAGTTTCCTCCTCTGTATAATGGATGTCAGCTCAAATTAGAAGAAGCTATTTTCAAAATCAAGGTCAGGTAAAAAAGAGATGACCTCCCTCACTCCCACTTAATATTAACTAGTAAGGTTCTCTTTGCCCTTATATCTTTATCAACTGAGAGCATCTCTTTGATTGAGTTATAGATCAATGAATCAAAGATATATACTAAGTATATACCTTAGTAAATTTTAGAGGAGGGAATAGCTTTTAGCCGTTAGATGAAATCAGATGATAAATGCATTGGGCTTGGTTGAAACAGTTAGATATACTTTGGGGCTCAGGTAGATCACAGAAAATATATGAACAGGAAAAGTAGTAAGTTTAGGAGCTTGATGAGGCAGACATCTTGAGCTCATAGCAGAGGGAGGATAGAGACAAACTAGAGGAAGTGATATACTTTTCCAACTCTAGTGATTATGTTATTAGAGAAAGTGGACTAGTAATGAAGCATGAAGTAGGAAAAACTAGACATGGGGAGTAATGAGAGCTCCAGGAAGCACAAACTTTTCAGAACAGAGAAAAGTGCAATCTATGGTTTTTCCAAAGGCACCAATCCTTGAGGTCTAGAAGAGAGAAGATGACTTCAGAAATGTTGAGGACTTCTGATTTACCCTTCAGCAACACAAACTCTGCAAATTTAAGTCCACCTTCCCCAAATACCTTGTATATGGGCCACAAGTCTGATGGAATGTCTGGAAAAATTTTTCCTACTATTCCATGTCAGTAAATATCTCCTTTCTGGCTACTAATTAGCTATTAAATCTACTTATCTAATTGATAATCGCACTAGATAAGGACTCTTGAGCAAGAAAACTGTCCAGCTCTTTAGGGATACCCATAGAACCTTGAGAAGAAAAATACTCATTACCTTCTGGAGGTCCAATCTACCATGGAAAATTGGGAGATAGAAATTAGCTCAGATGAAGTATTACATAGAGAATGTCGTTTATAGTTTTGTGTAAGTTCAGAGATTTGTTTGTCTGTTTGAACGTTTTTGTAGCTTATAGGAAATAAATGAAAAGAAGTTGGGCAAAATACTCTCTAAGGTCACTTGCAGCTCTGTGAATCTGTAACTTAGAAGCTCTGTGTTTGCTTCTAAGTGAGTTTATAGGCTGGAAATAATAGAGGGGGGGAGAAAGCAGAAACCAAAGATAGTATTACTGTCTGATAGCAGAGAACCAAGCAATGAGCATTGACAGGGTGAGATATACTCCCTCCCCCCCCTTACTAATCTTGCTGAATCACATAGTTCCCTGTGGTGTCTGAAGCAAGAACAAACTACTAATCGGCTCCCAGTTCAATACCTCTTAATGCACTTTATGAAAAACCTTGTGAAAAAAAAAAAGACAACTTAGAATTTTTGTACCTTGACAAGGAAATAAAGATAACTTCACATCCCTTTCCCACAATGTTCTATTCCTAGTTGACATTAGGAAATGTAAAAGGAATAACAACAAACCCCCTTATTTTAATAGTAACATTGGAGCAGTTGTTTACAGCTTAATAACAAAGTGCCACATGCTCAGAAAAGGACTGTGACAGCTTCCCACCTATCTCATTAAGGGAGGAAAAGAAGTTTTATTCATCAGAATCTGCTACTATTTTAACTTGTGGAAATAATTGTTCAAGTGTGATGATCACAGCATTTTTCTTTGCTGAATGGTTTCTACATCTGGAATATATGAGTCTCTTTGTTGCTATGACTAAATGGTACTCCAAATACAAGTTCAAATAAAAAACAAAGCCAACAACTGGCTCTTCAGCCAAAATCTCACCTGCCAAAACGGGTCTTGTACACTTTCCCCCTAAATTGACTAGTTTTGTTTCATTCCCTGTAGGGAAAGCTTCTGCCCAAATTTAGTGTCTAACACAACTATTGTGCGTAGTAACAACTCAAATGCAAGGAAATGCCAAAAGCAAAATTAAGACAGTTGAATTAGTTTAATGATTTATTGATTTGTGAAGCGATCTCAAATGTTAATTTTGTGTGTCCCTGAGAGATTTTAGTGATGTGTGTGTGTTTTTTTTAAGAGAGGAGTTGGTTTTTAGTTGTGATATGTACAAAGAAATTTGTATATTGTTTCCTCTATTAGAATATGAGTTTCTTGGGGGAAGAGCCAGTTTTTAGCTGCCTTTGTATCCTCTGTGCTTAATACAATGTCTGGAATATAATAAGCACATAAAATGCCTATCAGCTATTGTTGATTGATCAGAACTTATGGTAGAATTGATATAGGGAATTTCCCATTAGGAAAGCTCCTCCACTAAAGCAAGTGGGAAAATGCTTTTCAAGTTACCGTCTTTAAGAGTTGCCTAAGACACTGAGAGGTGAAACAGTGAGACATTAAGAGCCATTTCTAAAGAATCTTAGTCAGAGGCCAAACTTGAAACCCTGGTTGCTGACTCTAAAGTAGACTCTCTTGTCCACTGTTCTGTTTCTCCAAAACACTAAAGACAGAACCCAAAGTAACCTTTTGGTCTAATCTGAGCTAAAATAAACATTTTCTCCCAAATGTTTGACCTAGTTGGAACAAGAATTCAAAGTACAGATTTTATAAAATAACTGAACTCATATAGAATATGTATCCAGCTGAACTTACATTTGAGCCATTCTCAGTCCACAATTGGGGTACCGACTCATAGAGTATAAAAATTAAATTAGTCTCTAGTAATAGAAATATTATATTTTAGGAGGTTTATTAAAGATTATTAGAAATCAAGGAATAAAGAAAATACAAAATAATAAACCACGTGCCTAGGGCTGATTAGTCCATTCAAAGCTTACTTACTACATCTTACAAATGGCCAATCAGAAGAAAAGGATGAGGTAGGTGTTACTGCCAGTTTAAATACTAATTGTGAACTCACCCAGGTGGAGACTCAGGTGAGATTATAGGGAATTCTGGGAAATACCAAGGATTTCTGGGGATTGAAGTATAGGGTTCAAATCTCCATTTTACATAGAATAAGTATAGTCATTCTGAAAAGGAATGCCAATTTCTCAGAGTCTTGGCCCTTGGTCTTCTCCCAATTTACCTCATGCTTATTAGGCCCCCAATCTGAAGTAAAAATACCACATTTAAATATTTTCTGAAAGGAACGATTACAATCACAACCAAATAATAATTCTGCCATTTGCCTCCTGTGGCTGCACCTTATCTAAAGGTGGTTAGTATAACCAAGAATCACAAGATCTATGCAGAAATTGTGTTTAGGAAATTGCAGAGTATTTTCAATGATTCCAAGCTTTTGGCTGTCAAAAAATGCTAAGTTTTTCAATACCAACATCCTTCCAGTGATTTTGTGGCAGAAAATGATTATAAAGACTTAAAATTCTAGGTGAGTCTATTGTGGGTGTACATAGGCAGCAGCATATTATAGTTAGGCTTTGCCTTTAGAAAAAAAATGGATCTGTAATTTTACTATTATAAGAAACTGACTGATAAGGAAATTCCTTGAAGAAGATGTGTAAAAGCAGCATCCAGAACATATATGACCAGAAAAGGAAGTGGGCAATAATATCAAGTCTGGTACATAACAGATGAACAACCCAGTATTATAATGCTGTACATTAAACACTACATAACCTAGCAGAATGTCCAAGGCATTATAGATTGTTAATGGAGGAGCAATAAAATGACATAGACATGAATTACACAGGAAGAAAAAGCACAGATTAGTTCCAGTGGAGGGAATATGTTAATTAATCAGAACAAAATCTTTCAATGTATTAAATTTAAAAATACATGTTTATTTCCTTTGAAATAAGCCTCATTTGGGGGCATAGACTATATTTACAGGGTGTGAAAACTCTTACAGGTACAATTTCTTAGCATAAACTAAGTAGGAAAAAAAGAAAATGGTCATTAAACAATAACTCATGGGGGCAGCTAGGTGGCTTAATGTTTTGAAAGACTTACTGATAGGAGGTCCTAGGCTCAAATCTGGCTTCAAACAGTTTATAGCTGTGTGACCCTGGACAAGTCACTTGACTCCCATTGCCTAGCTCTTACTACTCTTCTGTCTTAGAATCAATACACAGTATGGGTTTAAAAGAAAATATCACAACTTTTTCAAATATAGCTTGAACTTATAAGGTCTCATTATCAATATTTTCAAGGAGTTTTCCCTATGAGGAAAGAATCAAAGTAAACATAAATTATTAAATATTATATGTTTTATCTATGACTGAAGTCCATTCCACTGGGAATCATTAATTAATGACTTTCCTATCTATAAAATGTAGAAATAATGGAGGTTCTATTTTCATTTAAGTAAATTACTATAGTAACCAAGTTCCTCTTTTATGTGGATGATGAGAGCTAAAGAAATACAACAAAGATTATATAATTTAACTAGCAATTTTAATGAGATCATTTGATAATACTCCTGATCCATTAAAATGAAATCAAGACCTTGTTTAAATATTCCACTGCTCTAGTCATCTCTGGTTTCCCCAACTTTCCTTTGTTCCATTTATAATAAAGTGGAAATTAGCCCATGCACCCTCGCCCACTCATTTAACAAGAAACATCTTAAGCACTTATTCACATGGAATCACTTAAGTTCAAGTCCTAATCATCTCACTCCTGAAGTAGTATTTCTTTTTAGCAGCTTGTACTATCTTTTCCCTGATCTGGAAATTCTTGAACTTGGTAATAACATTCCTGGACATTGTCAATTGGGGATTTAATGCAGGAAGTGATCTGTGGATTCTTTCAATCTCTACTTTATCCTCTTGTTCAAGAATATCAGGGAAGTATTCTTGGATAATTTCCTGTAGAATAATGTCCAGGATTTTTCTTTGATTATGATTTTCAGGTAGTCAACAATTCTTATACTGTTTCTCCTGGATCTATTTTCCTGTTCTGTTGTTTTATCAATTAGGTGTTTCATATTTTCCTCAATTTTTTCATTCTTTTGATTTTGTTTTATAGATTCTTGCTGCCTTATGGAGTCATTTACTTCTAACTATTTGTTTCTAATTTTTGAAGACTGAATTTCATCCCTGACATCTTGATCCTTCTTTTCCTTTTGATCTAGTTTTCTTTGTAGGACATTTTTTTAATCTTTTACCTTTTTTGCCTTGTTTTCAAGCTTTTCAATTCTGGCTTTTAAAACACTATTTTCTTGTTTTAGTTCATGTGCCTCTGTTTCCTTATGGTCTATTTTGATTTTTAAGTTCCTTTCCCTTTTTTCTTTAACCTCTCTTTATTGTTTTTTAAATTGTATTTTGAGTTCTTCCAAAGCCTGAGTCCAATTTGCTGGAGTTTCTGAGTTTTTACTTGGTGTTCCTTGGTCTTCCTCTGTTTAATTTGTTCTTTGTCCATTACCTGAATAGAACTATCAATTGTATTTTCTTTTTTCTTTTTCTGTTGTTTACTCATATTTTCCCCATCGTTCTCCCTCCTTATTAGCTATATTCTTGCACCACTATTTATTTGCTGGATCTGTGAGTTTGGGCTTTTCAGCCCTGAAATTGTTTCTTCTCTGATCTGCTAATTAGCTGGATTAGGCTGATGGAGCTGATCTGTTGTATTCATGTGACCTGAGGCTAGATCTTCCCCAGCTGCAAACAGAGGCTAAAGGTGAAAGTAAGGGTGTGAAGGCTGAAGGTAACCTTCAGCCCTCCTCTCTACTCTTTTACACTTTTGCCACAAAGCTAACTGTATTTGTACTTGATGGAAATGCTACAAGGTACTTGGTTAATCTGTCTACAATTACCAGAAAAAACTTGTATCTTCCAGCTTTTGGCATGCTGATGTAATCAATTTGCAGACTCTCAAATGGACAATATGCTAAAGGTCTACCACCTAAACCTTTCTGTATGAATGCCCCTTGATTGAATTTTTGGCAAACAGAATAGCTTGTACAGCTCTTATTAGTTACAGTACTTATTCCAGGAGCTACCCATTGCCTCTTTACAGAGTCTACTACAGCTTGAGTACCAAAGTGACCTTTTGTCTGGGTGGCTTGACACAAATAGGTATACAAATATTTTGGTAACAGTGGTTTTTCAGTGTCTGCAACCCATATTCCATGTTCTTTCTTTTAAAAAATGGGCTTCCTGAGAAATGGCCTACCTATGATAGCCTGAGGGGATGTCTTCTCTATTGATTGTTGTTGAAGATACCCCAGAGCAGGTAAGCAAGGACCCTCCTGAGGGACAAGCCTCCCCCTGACCAAGGTCGCCCAGCAGGGGTCCAATAATGACCATCTATGGTTGAATGGTTGTCCTTAGGTTCAGCTCCCTCTATGTCCCCTGAAATGATAGTCCTCTTATCTGACTGTGGGTTATTTGAATAAAAATGAATTTTAATAACAAGTTTGGATTGGGGAGATAGCAGGGAAGAGGGAATCAGGATTTAACTAGATTGGGTTTGAGTCTCTTTCAGTTTTTGAGCTGCTGCCAGGCTTCGCAGACTGGTGGAGGGTTTCTTTTATTCCTGTCTGTTATATCTATGCTAGCTTTCTTAAGTTCAAAGTCTTAGCAGTAGCAGACAGCAATAGGAAGAAAAGGTTCTGATCTTCAGAGCTGGTTGGGCCTGTTTCTTTGGGCTGACACCCCTAAAGACCAGCCTTACAGTTCAAACCACTCCCTTTCAATCTTATTGTTCGATGACAGGATCACAGGAATCCAGGTACAGCACACAGTTGGGAACAATCCAGCCATAGAGATACTTCTATCCTGAGACAGGGAGAGAGGCTCCTTCCAGTCCGAGGGCCAGGAAAGAGAGCTCCGAGACCAACTGTCCTCTCCAAGTTCCCCTCCCCCCACCAACTGTCATTCTTGTCAGTATCTTCTCTCTAACTTTCTAACTGCTGTTTGTTCCACCCGAGTGGCAGAAAGTCCAGAACTTGACTCAGTTTTCCTTTCTACATTCTACATATGCTTTTTCTAAACCATCAGATTCAATAGTTGACAAATTCATTACATACACTGGAACATTACTGGCAGCAAATTTTGCAGTTATATCAGTTCTATGATTTCCTTTAGAGACTGAATCTCTGCCATAAGTATGACTTCTAAAATGAATCACTGCTAGCTGTTCAGGTTCTTGGATAGCATCCAACAACTCAGCTAAAATAAAACCTCATTGTTTCCAGATCTGTCATATAGCATGACATACAGAAAATGCATAACGAGAGTCTGTATAAATATTTTCACTTTTACCATCAGCTAGAAAGCATGCTTGCTTCAAAGAGACCACTCTGCCCCTTGAGCACTAAGGTTACTAGGTAATGACTGATACCAGTGTCTCAAATTTGTATGTGACTGAAGTAGGGAGGAGGAATATGTCAGGGGGAGTGAGTAGGTTGAGTTGCTGAATGGCTAGGGTCTTTGAGGGAAAGTCAGTATTGACACTGAAATCCCTTGGCATGAGGGCATGAGCTGGGAGGTGGAAAAGAAATATTAAGCAGTTACTAAGCTCATTGAAGAAGGAAGGAGAGACACCTGGAGGTCTGTAGACCATAGCTACCAGAATTTTAATGATAGACAGAAACTAGAAGTAGCAATGAGAATCAAGGAGCTTTTAAAATTTCCCCCTCTATCACTGAGCAGAGAGGAATAAGAAAAAACATATCTCCTAAAGGAAAGTATATCCAATATTGAAAGGCCAGGGAAACTAAGTCATTAGTAGGGAACTAGGTTTCAATGATTATCAGAAGATGGAAGGAGTGGGAGAGGGAAAGATTTAAGATGAAAGGATTTAGGATGAAGGGAACAGGTATTGCAAAGGGCATAGTGTTAGGGGTGGTGATGACTGATTTGGGTTGAGTGTTGAGATAGTTGAGAATAAAGAATCAGGCAGTGAGGGTGCCATCAAGTGGGACTTGGATGATGACCCACAAGGGTTAAGAATTACTAGATAAGTAGGGTACAACTAGGCATGAGAATATGTATCACTGAGTAGAAGGGTTCACTACTCTCCCCAAAGGAGACTGGAGATCAGACAGGAGACAAAGACAGCTGAAAATATAAGATATAAAGTCAAATGATCAGATGGGAGTCTGTTTCACCACTCCTCTGGCCTTTAAAGTTTGGAGATTAACCAGCTGCAAGAGACGATTTTTCTCTTCCTCTTCCTTCCAGGAACATGCAAGTAGGAGATGGAAGGTCTGAAATCAAATGTAAGATTGAACCACTTCAAGCTTTCCACATATAGGGGCAGAGGAAATCAGGGTGATAGTAGAACTTTCCTTGCAAGGGCAGAGGGAAGTCACCTTGCATCCTCAAAGTAAAACATGGAAGAAGGGCAGTTTGAGTTAAAAAAAAAAGTCTCACTTCTCTTTTCCTCTGAAGCTGGACTCTGGCAAAGGAAGGGATTAGGTGGGAGATGAAAGCAGCAAGAAGTGCAAATCTTTCAGCCAAGGGGAATTGTTTGGAACAGATAGAAGTTGATTCTCCTCTCTTGCCAGTTTTCCTCAGGCATAGCTCAGGAGGAAATGGAAGATACAAGTCAGAGGAAGGTCTGCTTCTCTTCATAATCTTACATGAATCATCCCCCAAGGAATTTGAATAATGTAATCAAATTACCCTAGGGAAATATGAGGAGTGGATGCACAACCGAAGTTTTAAGTTTGTGGGATAATATACAAGACATAATCAATCAGTAGCCAACACACATTTATTAAGCATCTTATTATATGCCACTCACTTATAAATCAGATATAAGAATAACAGCATGAGGTGGGAGTGAGGGGCACAGTTTTGAGCCATAAAAAAAAAAAAACATTCTAAGGGTTTTTTTTTCCATTTATGGTAGGTTAGCACATGTCAACTCTACCTATGTTACAACATTCTTACTTTCTATAAAATTGTTCTGGAAATTTAGGGTTAAGGTTAGGGTACGAATTGGGATGGAGTAGGAAGGAAGAACAGTCATCTCTCTTGGTACTTTTGGAGTCCCCTTGGGTCAGTGATCATCTCTATGCAAGTGATTCCCAGATTAATATATCCCATGCCAATTTCTCTTCTGATCTTTAGTCTTTAATAATCAATTACTTAATGGATACTTACCAGCAGCTATCCTGAAGATAGGTTAAACTCAACACAACCAAAACTGAATTCATTATTTTTCCCCTTAAAGCCTTCACTCTTCCAAACTTCTCTGTTTCTGGCAAAGCACGATTTATACTCCATGTAATTTTATATGTACTTGTTGTCTCCCCCATTATTATATAATTTCACTAGTAGAGATTTTTTAGTTCTTTATAGTGAATGCTTAAATTATTATTATTTGACTGACAGAGCTGGATTGGAGTGAATAGAAAAGAGAGTCATAGCTGAGTGGAACAATGCAGAAGTTGTAGAAAACAATGCTGGTGTGAGCCCTGAAAGGGTACAATGGTCATCCCAACTCTTTCTTCACCTGGGTTAGTACTATAAGTCACAGAGTCTGTATAGGTCTTTAGAGGAGAGCTGTGTACTAAGAGGATTATGATTTTTGTTTCCATTGGGGTGCAAATCTTATGTTTTCCCATTAACTTGTAAATAAAACTCATCCTCTTTTGATCCTTGTACCTTTGCAGAATGTCAGATATTCAAGTTCCTATATCATTAGAATGCAAAGGGCAGTAGTAGCAAGGAAAGAAAAGTGAGGGATTCCCATAGTATTCAGGCTCTAACAGAACAGAGCCTCTGACAAGATGGTGACGTATGATGATATGAGCATGTCCTTTGGTCACAATCAGCCATACCCATTACTCAAGTTGCACATAAACTATGCTCTGTATAGACTGAGTGCCTATTCATGGAGGGAAGGGATTGTGCACAATTGTGCTCAGATTTCCCCTCTGACCAAATACTTGCAATTTTTTAAGGGCTATAAAATGTCCAGTCACTAGGTCCTGCTTGTTAGAACACATTTAACTTATATTATCCTTTTATTACCCTTGTTTTCCCTCCCAGACTCGCTGTTAGCTAATCAAAGGATTATTTGCACAAAAAGAAATTAAAGCAAAAAAAAAAAAACTAAGGCTATAACTGCATAAGATGGAGGAAAGAGAAATTATATCCAATACCGTTTTACTCCAGAGAACTGTACAGTCCCTGTGATTTACAGTACTCACCTGGACAGGGAAAGATTTGGAGGGTGGATCGTTACCCACCATCAGAGCTCCCAGCAGCAATGCAGTTCATAGCCTCTGCTTTCTGCCACTTGGCTTTTAATTCTGCTTTTCTGCTCCTGATTCAACACTTTGCAGACAGTTTTTCAGCTACATTATAAGAAAGATCATTCAGAGAGGCAGTTTTGATGTATTACCAGCCATCTAATTGCCCCTTTTAGACACTGCCTAAAGGTTTGAACTTTTCCCATTACCTGTTGTTAGTTTTGCTTCCTTTCTTATTTGGGGAAGGTGGCATTTTCCTTTTTTCCTTCTCATGCCTTCTCATGAGAGAATTAAAGAATAGCTTCCTGTTACTTTTTATACTTCATACAAGAAACAACTCCTTCTGCCTGATATTTCCCTTCTCTAGTCCCATGTAATGATACAAAAAAAAAATCCCTAGTGGCTTGGTCCAATTTCAGTTTCTACCTTTTGTGGATTTTGCTTTGCTTTTCAGGTCTCTACACTGACCTGATTTTATCAAAAATTTTAATACTTCCTATTTTTGCTGCATACTGTTAGATGGAAACCTTCTTAAAATATTGCTTTTGAATGATCCTGAATACTATGGATAATATTGATACTTTGTCTTTCACTTTGAGTAGGTAAATCCATCCAGTAAGCCAACTCTGCCTCTTTTGTGGCCAACAAATAGAGAATAAGGAAAAATGGTGAATCCTAGTCTGGGGTGGCACTGGCATTTTCTGGCCCTGTTCAAAATCACTCTTCACAACTAACTTCCTCCATTCCCTTCTTTGATTCAACCACCTTTTAGCAGGTATATTTCTCCTCTGTAACTCAGACCTTATAGACCCTAAATTCCTTTCTCAGGTGAGCTCTAGTGCACAGAGAATTCTTATTGCCAAAGATAGACAGATGATGAAAGTGGAGTTCTATTTTGTAAGGAGTAAATTTAGGGGGGTTTGACTAATATATTATACTAATGGTCGCCAGGGATTAATTCAAATCCCAATAAAAATGCTCAAGTCAGTTTGGAATTTTATGGTGGTTTAGTTAATATAGAGGGAAGGAATTAAGAAGAAGAAGAAGAGAGAAAAGGGTATAAGATTTCTCCAACCTAGCCTAAACCAAGGGAAGTTCAGAGACCTCAGCCACAAGGCCTCCTCCAATATTCAAACTAGTTCAGTTTCCAGCCACAAGGTCTACTCCAAGATGAGGGGCCTCCTAAGAGGATAGTGCTTTTAGGAAAGGTAAAGGAAAAAAAGGAATCAGCCTAAACTTCGAGAGGACTCAGGAAAGATGCCTCATCTGACCCACACTATTGAGCTTCTCCCAGTCACCTCACCAAGGACGCTCACAGCCAAACACAGACAAGAGTTGCAGGCACACCAAGATGCCAAGACACCCAGATGCCCAGCACACTGCCAACAGCCACCGTTGCCAAACCCAACTTCTTTGAGAGACAGACCCCCACACTCAACGCCTCCGCTGCCAAAAAAAGAGCCTGGTAAGAGGAAGTGACATGAATATATAGACTTTTTTTAATATCACTTCCTGTATCTCACATGTACCAATGGTAGCTTAAGCTTGATTTAGGACAGCCCATGGGGTATGTCATTTGTTTTCTTATTTGTCACTTGCTAGCACACATTTGTCATAGGCCATCCTCCTTGTAAATGTTAAAATTATGGTTGATACTGAATGTAATAGTTATTTTGGTAGACAAGGATTTTATTTATAAAATCCTAATGAAACACCCAAGTCAGCTGGAAATTTTATGGTGATTTAATTGATAGTGGAGGAGATTAAGGAGAAGGAAGAAAGGAATAGGTTTTCCTCTCCCTCCTACCCCCCCACCAGGCTAGTACTGAGTGGGAGATTAGGAGATAAGGTTTTGGAGTATGAAGGAGGAAGGAGTCAGTTTGGACTCCAAAAAGGAAAGGGCTAAGCCAAGATGGCCGAACCTGAAATCAGCTCCAGGGAAAATTCACCGCCAAACCCAGACAAAATAACTGCCACCACTCCAAGATTGTCAGAACACCTAACAAGCTGCCATCCAGAGTAGCCTCTCCAGGGAAAGAGGAAGAGAGAGGAAGTGACGTGCCTTATATAGATGATTTTACGTCACTTTCCTGCATCTCATCTGTACCAATGATAGCTTAGCTTGACTTAGGACAGTCCAGGGGTCTGTCTGCTTTTTCTGCACATATCTATTGAAGGCCATTTCCTCAGATAATTAAATCTTGAGTTTGGTGCAGACCTTCCTAATCTTGTTAAACTAAGGAGGATGGAGAAATGCAGGGTTCCCAAGACTTGACTCTGTTAGTCTAAGTATCTCTATTGTTATTGATTAGGAAATAGTTAAATCAGATCTTCTAAAGTATGGTCTGATTAGGGTGGAATAGTTTTAAAATTCACAATCTCAACACTTAATCCTTAAGTAGGGGTGCTTACATTCCTGTTTGTTAGGATTTTAAAAACTATTCTGAGTGTAGAAAATGTAAAATTCACAATTTCCACTTTCTATATGAGATTAGAAATTATTGAACATCAGAATCATGGGATAGTATTAGGATCTGTTGTCTCAGGGAAAGACATTATTTAAGATTCACTGCCTCTGAGGCATACAAAAACAAGAGGCAAAAACTAGAGCCAAATATTTCTGCTCTACTCTCATTATCAATCAATCAATCAACAAGTATTTGTTGATCATCTATTAAGGGCCAAATACTATGCTAGAAGCTAGTATTCAAACACAATGAATGAAACAATTACTACTTTCAGGAAGTTTACTTTTTAGTAGAAGATTTAAAGTATGTATAGGGCAGTTTGGTGGTACAGTAGATAGAGCATTAGGCCTGGAATCAGGAAGACATGAAATTATATTTGACCTCAGAAACTTACTAGTTGTGTGATTCTGGACAAGTCATTTAACATTATTTGCCTCAGTGTCTTCATTTGTAAAATGAACTGGAGAAAGAAATGGCAAACTACTCTAGTATTTTTGCCAAGAACCGCCCCCCCCAAGTGAAGTCATAAAGAGTAAGACAAACAAAAAACAACTAAACAATAAGAAAATTGTTTAAATATTTACAATTTAAATGCAGAAATAAGGAATACAAACAAACACAAACTGATGAAGTTCAAGTTAGTTTCAGAGGACATGGGCATTTGGAAGGATTTGATGATATTTCAAGTTGTGCCTCAAATAAAGACAGTGTTGTAGAGGTAGAGGTGAGTAGGAGTGTATCCCCAGCATTTGTGAAAGCTCATTGTAAAGAACAGAGATGGGAAATGGAGGGTCATGTGTAAGGAATGGAAAGAATGAGAGTTTGGCTGCATCATGGAGCTTAAGAAGGGAAGCAACGTTCAGTGGGACTAAAAAGACTAGTTGGGGCAAAACTGTAAAGTTGTAAAAGCTCAATAGAGGAGTTTATATTGAATACTAAAAGCAATATAAATCCATGGGAGTGTATTGAGTAAAGGGGTGACATGTTCAGATCTACCCTTAAGGAGCAGCAAGATGGAGAGTCAGTTGAAACAGAGAGAAATCTGAAGCAAGGAGACCAATAAGGATGCCATTTTGAGGATCTAAATGAAAGTGGTAGTTGTGTGAATACAAACAAGTTATTTAATAGCTACAAAGCCCAGTACTGAGAAGAAAGGGTATTACAAAGATAAACATAGCATGATCCCTATATTTAAAAGGCTTACCTTCTAATAGTGATGATAAGAAAACAAACATAAATAACAATAATACAGAGATGAATATAATAACTATGATAAAATGTACAAAATTGTACTCTAACAGCTCAAAAGATACATCGTAGCCTTGGTACTTACTTTATCTATGGTCCCAAAAATTTTCAATGATGGTTTTGACAGCAGAAGATGGCAGGGTCCACATGGAAGATGGGCACCAGTAGGTTATCCTAAATCCAAATTTTCCAAAAGAAATAAATTTATTTCCAGAATAAAAAAAGAGTTAAGCTTCTAGGATATGAGTTCAAATAAGACCTCAACTCCGTGATATCTCATACATTTTTTGTCTCTTTAAACCAACGGTATTCCTTAGCAACGAATCATTTGTCCAGTTCCTCAGCCCATTAAAATAGCAGTCACTCCAGTAACTAAGACTTGTCTTTGAATTATGTCCTCTTTCCTTTTTTTCTGGAGAAATGTGTCCCTTCCCTTAAATGATTTCTGTCAACCATGGAGTCGTTCTGTTGCCTTGACTTAAAAAATGAAATCATTATGGATTATGAACATTTCAACTATGTTTTTTAATGTTGTTGCTTTTTTACTTTTATGTTTTTCAAGTGTTCTCTCTGGCTTGAAGAAAAGCAGCAGCAGTAGCCATAAGCAGGTATCCTAGAGCTAGGAAATGAACCTTATTAACACACGAGACAAATAATGGTGTAGTATACAAGGTTCTGGGCTTGGAGTCAAGGTCTAAGCTAAATCCTGCCTCAGTCACTTGTGATGTGAACCTTGGCAAGTCACTTACAGTCTGGGCTGTCCCATCTAAATGAGGGAGCAGGACACAATGGTCTCTAAGTCCAGTTCTAAATCTATGAACTTATGAGAATGGATATGAAATATTTCCTGCCTACAAAACATTGTTTACCAAATTACATTGTTGTTTTTGAGATGTCTTCTTTGTATAACCCACATAACTAATTAGTCACCAAGATGTGTCAGTATATGCTTCAACATGTCTCCTGATACCTTTCCGTTCCCCATCTCTGCCTATCCATTCCCATTGCTCTCAGACTATCCTCAACGCTGCTTGCCTTTTGCCTGCATTATCCCAAGCCTTTTGCTTCTCTTTCTAGGTGTTCTGCAGCATACCTAGGTTTTACAGGGAAGGAGGCGGGTTCTCTTTTGAGTTCCTCTTCCTAATTTTACATCTGTGTTGCAAGTGTAAGAAAGACTCTAAGGACTAGCTGGGAAATCAAATAGAAGAGTAAGAATGGTATTTTCCACACGTAAAGAAATGATAAGAAAAAGGAGAATCAGCCCACCGTAAATGAGACTAGTGATTCTCGGATGAGCCTTTTGAACTGTCACAAGTTGGAATGAGAAAGGTATATTTGAGGGGAAGGGAAGTGAGCAACCTGACTGGAGTAAAGAAGTCATTTTGGGGAAAAGAAATGA
>NC_077230.1:53800041-53822541 GCF_027887165.1 Monodelphis domestica
CAGGTCATCTAATTAGAAAGCATTAGAATCAGGAAGGCTAGAACTGATTGGTACCTTAGGGATCATCTAATCCAACTTCTGTATTTGACAAATAAGGGAATTGGAGATCCCAAAAGCCATTATTGTAGCTGGCATTAATATAGCACTTAAAGGTTTTACACATCTTATTCCCTTTAATCTTCACAATAATCATATGATGAAAGTACTACAGATAGTATGCAGATTTTATGGGTGAAGAAACTGAGACTCAGAATGGTTAAATGATTCATTCATGTGCACAGAGTAAGTGTCAGAGGTGGAAACTGAAACCAGGTTTCTTGGGAATTAAAGTCCATTGCTCTTTCCATCCTATGCACCAATGTCTTTGCTCTAAATGCAGAGATGTTCAGTAGTAGAACTGGGACTAGCTCTCAAGTCTTTTGACTCCAAATTCAGTGCCATTTCCATGACATCATATTGATGAAGGAGAAATAAAATTCAAAATTGTTTCAGTGATCCTAGAAAACTCAGGACTTATATAGGATGATCTTTATGAGCAAATGATCTTTAAAAAAAATTAAAAGCAACTAGCTTCTAGTCAGAGTGCTACCTTCTAGTAAACTGGGCATGTTTTAGAGGTCTTTAACCTACTGGAGAATGATTGATAGATGAACAAAGACTTAGAGAGGCAACCATTAGGAGATTATATGGCTAATATCTTTGATGCTAAGAAAGAAGTGAGTCTCATAAACCTATTATTAACCTATATAACTATCTTCGCTTAAGATTAAAGAGAGGTCTTCCTATACTTCTCTCCTAACCTGCAAAGCTACCAATGAAGTATATTTCCCCCCAAAGACTTTATTATACTTTTTTCTAATGACAATTCCTTTTCTGACATTTTGTGATCCAACTTCTTCCCCTCCTTCCCCACTCCCCTCCCTGCTGTGGCACACAATAGATTATAGGTTATACATGTATTGTTGTGCAATATGTATTTCCATATTCATCATATTATAAAAAAACCTCCATCCAAGAAAATTTTCATGAAGGGAATAAAGTGAAAAATGGCATCCAGGCTCCATCCACTCCTTTTATGGTGATAGCATTTTTCATTAGTCTCTTGGAGTTGTCTTGGATCCTTGTGTTCCTGATAGCAAAGTCATTACAGCTGATCATCATATAATATTGATGTTACTATATACAGTACTGTATGCTGTATACAATACTTGGTTATGCTCACTATGAAGTGTATTTTCATCGGATTTTTCCAGGAAAAAATAAGTAAATATAATTTAGAGACAATGTTGAGGGAGGACACTTGAACATACGATGCCCAGGTGTGGGCATTCCCCTAAGGAATGATTCTGATCCTTGAATCTCCTCAGGGAAATTGTGCTGCCAAGAAATTTTCAGTTCAGAAGGTGAAGGCAGCAGCCCCAGCAGCAGCTCAAGTGGAATCAGGTATAGTACATGCCCTGTTAGGTACTATGTTTTCATTGCAAGCAAGAGTGGCTTCAAAACCTTTCTGCTTCTCTCCAATCCCTGAATCACACCAATGCATACAAATGGGCAAATGTCTTCCAGAGACACAGTCAGTGCTCTCAGAATTGTTAGAGCATGCGCATCTTTATTTCCTCTCTGTAATGTTGGCTCCATTTCTTCCATCAAACTAGTCTAATTTCTTTCCTAGATAATTTCCTGCTTTGGTGGCCAAAGTTTGCTCTTAATTACAGAGAAGCATTGAATGTGCTCCAACCCTCTCTCAACCTGAGTGATACTGATTAAACTAGAATACACAGGATTATGATTTGTTTTGAAAGATGGAAAATGACACATGGGGAATTATATCAAAACCACCATGCTTTGGATCTGCCTTTAGACTGATAGTTTATGAAGGTCAAGACAGTGAGAGAAAGCTGGTGTCTCTTCTGTTGTAAGGAACACTTCATTGCTCAATTCAACAAATGTTATCAAGGACTTATTTTCTGTAAATCCTTTGCCAGGCATTAAGGATACAGAGACAAAACCAAACAAACTCTGTCCTAAGGGAGGCTATATTCTATGGAAAATAACACGTATACAGAAAAGTACACAGATGAGAAAATACCATCACTTTAGGAGGGAGATGCACTAACATTTTAGGGAAGAAGGAAAGGGTTGTTGTAAGAGATGGCACTTGGGCTGAATCCTGAAGGAAAATAAAGATTTTAATAAATAAAGATAAGGGGGCAGCTAGGTGCTCAGAGTCAGATGTGGAGATGGGAGATCCTGGGTTCAAATCTAGCTTCAGACACTTTTTAGCTATGAGACTCTGGGCAAGTCACTTAACTTCTTACGACTCTTCTGCCTTGGAAATAATACACAGTATTTATTCTAAGAAGGAAAATAAGGGTTAAAAAAGGAAAGGTAAGCAGAGAATGCATTAAGGGCATGGAAGACAATAAGAAAAGGGTATGGAAGCAAGAACAATGTCACTACTTACTCTAAATTCATCCATTTTCTTGTCCTAAGTAAAGAATGTTTTTTTTTTTTTCCTTCTGAAATTAGATATTTTCTCCTTCAGGGGTATCCAAAGAATATTTTCAAAAGTAAGCATTTTGTCTACCTTGGCTAAATGCTTTAGCTCCTAGCAGCAGGGTATTATGCACAGTAGGAATTTAATGAATAATTAGTATTGATGATTAAAGAAAAAACTATACCCATCTTGAAACAGATTAGCAGCATCTACATCTAGGATCACAATGATCATCTAGAATCATTGTGAAGATAAAATGAAATAAATTCTGTAAAGTGCTTTGTAAGTCTTAGCACTCTATAAATACTAGCTATTAGTAATAATTATCATAATGATAAACTAATTTAATTTCTTTTGAATTTCTAACTTTTCCCCAACTATTATCTTGTATGCAAGAAAGACCAGTGGAAACAGCAGTTTCGTATGCCTGAAATTTCTCCTTTCATATGAAAAGAAGACATATTTTCAATCCGTTTGGGATATTGAAATAGTGGCTATGAGAACAAGAACTTTTAATAATATTTTTCATAATAATGCAGTTATGAAGCTTATCATGATTGCTTTTAGTAGTGAATTCAATGAACTAAAAAAACTGTGTTTGGGGAGAAAGGAAAGACAATGAAATCTTTATGCTGTATATCATAGAAGTTAGACTTTGAAAGGGATCATGGATTAGAGTTGGTCACCTAATCCTACCTCCTCATTTTGTAGATGAAGAAATAGATGCCCAGGAGAGTAAGTGGCTTGCTAATTGCCATACAACTAACAAGATTCAAACACAAGTGTACCTGATTCAAAGTCTAGGACTTTACCTCCTAAAATAATGCTATCTCTCAAGGAGACCTATCACTGAGAAATGCTTATGCTACCTACTAGTCATGTGAACTTGGGCAAATTTATTTATCTCTCCCAGACTCCAGTTTCTACATCTATAAAATGAAGGATAAGATTTAGAGGACCTTAAATATCCTTTCTTGTTCTAATATTTTACACCTACATGAATCACAAATAATTATAAAAGCAAAGTTATTCTATACATATAAAATATTTATTAAGCAATTATCTTAGTAATGTTCTAAGTAACATCAGAAGTTTCCATGTTGTCCAGATTATCATTCTAGATGACTTTAAGTACTTCATTAAAATTTTGTAGTCAGTTTTTTTTCCTTTTCCAAATTATTTGAAGGGTAAAATCATAGAAATTAGCAAAATGAATTAAATGAAAAAATATTTTCCCTTCAGATGGCATTTTATTTCCACATTAAAGTTGTAAAATGAATGGTTCTTGGTTAAATTTTATCCTTTTTATTGAAAAAAAATAATTCTTTGTCTAATTTAATACTATTTTCCTAATAAAGAAAATTGAATGTTGATTTTTCACTTAGCACCCTTAATTAAAACAACACTTTTTGATAGAGATGCATCTGACTCAAAGTTCTTAATCTGGCTGTTTTTTATGTTCTAATGAGATGAATAAGAATGAGCAGTCAGATGGGACAGGGAAGAGAAAGAGAGAAAGGGGGGGGAGACAGAGAGAGAGAGAGGGAGTCAGAGAGGGAGAGAGAGAGAGACAGAGAAAGAGAGAGAGAGAGACAAAGAGAGAGAGACAGAGAAAGAGAGAGAGAGAGACAAAGAGAGAGAGACAGAGAGAGAGAGAGAGAGAGAGACAGAGAAAGAGAGAGAGAGACAGAGAGAGAGAGAGGGGGGGGGGAAGGGAAGGAAGAAGAGGGAGAGAGACACTGACAGAGAGACAATGAATAAGAAAACTGCCAAGAGTAGTGATTATATATAAAAGTGGGTTACAATATATAATTTCAATAACACTATGGTGGGAAAAGGTGCATTATAATCAGTGGCATGGCCCTTAGACAGCACAAGTATGTTAGTTCCTTAAATACCCCAAATTGCATAAGCCTTTTCTGAGACACACAAACTTTTACCTGCAGAACATGGAAGAACCATATTTTCGGACCTCCTTTCTCAGCCACACCTTAGTCTTACCCACTCTGGGGAACCAAATGGATCTGTTTTGGCTTACATTGAACATCAAAAGGGGAGAAACTTTTTTTCACCTCAAGGAAAATTATTAAAGGGTGTATCTCCTTGCATGCAATCTATAGATTGAGATTATAGGCTTTGAGTTTGAATCCCATCTCTGGATTTTATTATAGCAGTAATATGTGAATGTCCTCAGCAAGGGACATAGCCTTGCTGCAGTTTGACTTTCCCAGTGATTACTAAGATCCCTTCAGTTATGTGCAAAACAATAAATGTCTGACCTTTTGAAGCATACAATAACGTATTTTATCAAAAGTCACACTCATAAGATTTTCTGGCTTTAACCACTGGCCAGAGGATAGTCTCCTTAATAAGACCATCTCAACTGTGATTATTATTAAGATCTCAAACTACCCTATTGCCTTAAATTTACATTATATCCAGATAGAGTGCCCTGAGGATAATGATAGAATAGGATAAGGACTGGACCTGCAATTACATTGGTACAGGGAACTTCTGGCTGAAAATATTCCCTCTACCAATGTAGGTCAGCACCTTCCTACAGTTAAAAAGTGTGAGAGTTACCAGTGGCGATGATGGGTTAGGTGACTGGCCTAGTAAGTAAAAAAAATTTATAACCTAATTGCAGTGTTTGTCTCATGATAATAATAATTAATACTTATTTAGCCCTTTAGAATTTACAAAGGTTTCCTTACAATTTTGCCCAATGAAGCAAGTCAGGAAAATAAACATCATGTGCTAGCCACTGGGCCAAGATCTGGACATGAGAAGAAAAATAAAAAGAGTCTTTGCCTTCAAATAGTTCATGGTCTAATGGAGGAGACAGTATGTAAATAATTGTGTACAAATAAGATGTAGATAGGGTAAATGGGAAATAATCACATTGAGGTGTCAGTGGATACACCATTGGACCTGGAATCAGGGAGAACCTAAATTAAGATTTGACCTCAACACACTAACTAGCTGTGTGACACTGGGCAAGGCCCTTAATCTTGTTTGCCTCAGTTTCCTCATCTGTAAAATTAGATGGAGAAGGAAATGGCGAACCACTCTAGTATCTCTGCCAAGAAAACCCCAAATGGGGTCATGAAAAGCTGGACACAAGTCAACAACAACAACAACAAAATCTCTGCAGGAAGGTACTATCATCAAGGGGGACAGGATACAGAAAGTAGGATTTTAGCTGAGATTTGGAAGAAGCCAGGGAGTCCAAGAGGTGAGGAAAGGGGAGAGAGTTTCGACCTTGGAAGACAACCAATGAAAATGCCCAGAATTGGGATACAGAATGGTTGTCTTAGGAATAGCAAAGAGTCCACTGACGTCATTAGGTTGAATTATAGAACACATGGAAAAGAGTAAGAAGTGAGAAAACTGGAAAAGCAGGAAGAAGCCTGGCTGTGAAGGGCTTTGTGTTTGATCTTGGACATAAAAGTATGGATGCAAATATTACTATCTCCATTTTTTATGAATGAGGCAACTGAAACTCAGAAGGATGATCACTTGCTTCCTATCACATGCAGCTAGTGCACATCAGGGCCAGACTTCAGAAATCAGGCCTCCTAACAAAGGATCCACTCTTTGGTTTTCTCTTTTCCTATTGTAAATTGAGATATATTAGATTTTAAAATATTAATCAATTTCCAGATATCCAAATCAACCCTTGTAATTCACATTAGTAAATGCCCACAGCATTTGGTACCTTGGAGAAGGCACAGCAAGAAGGTACAGCCCCTTCCTTCAGTAAATGTATGTCTTTTTAGGATCTGAGACTAATGAAAAGTGTCAAAAATCAAGAGTTATATTATATAAGGGCAACTAGGTAGTGCAGTGGATAGAGAACAGGGCCTATCATCAAGAAGGTCCAAGTTCAAATCCAGCATCATACCCTTACTAGACGTGTTACCCGGGGCAAGTCATTTAACCACATTTTCTCAATTTTATCATCCAAAAAATGAGCTAGAAAAGGAAATGACAAGCATCTCCATTATCTTTGCCAAGAAAATCCCAAAGGGAGACATAAAGAGTTGGACAGAACTAAAATGACTAAATCACAAATATATATAAAGCAGATAACAATCATAGGAGTTAAGGGATGAGAAAAATCTGGTGACTAAGGTAACCCCCTTGAAGGAGAGTTTATCATAGGGACAAAATAATTTATATTAGAGGAGAAATAAGGGTAAGACAATCCACCCAAGAAACACATCCTCACCAATTGCATGTAAATAAGTACAATAATACTATTTCTATAGTATATATAACATTCGTGTCATATATAAAATATATAATATAGTCAAATTTTAAAAAACAGAACCTTACTAGAACAGAATGTTCATGTTGTAAAATAGTGGAAGATTAGATAGGTAAGATAAGTTCCTACTAATAAAATTAACTTGAATCTCACTTCCATGTTTTGTCCATTATTCTGCTTAATAACACATTTACCTGGAGCATTTAGGTTAAAAAGTGTTTATGTACTCTATGTCATTTTATCTGTACAATTCCTTAGAGATAGGAATTTTTGTCATTATTTTAAAGATGATAGAGGGAAAGGCAAGAGAAAGTCCCATAGACAGTAAGTGTTTAAGGCAGAATTTGAACTCAGTTTCTTTAGACTCCAAGTTCAGCACTATAAGCTCTCATTTCTTTTAATGGAGGAGTGCTTCCTTTCCTCTTTTCAGCTGCACATGGCTCCTTCTTGAATGAAAACCCAATTTAAATACATCTCTTTCAAAAAACATCATCAGGTTGACCTAACTCCTTCCAAATAGAGTACAGTCCACCTGCCCAAAGAGATTTTTTTTAAGTAGTGGAGTATTTTTTGCTTTACACTGAAAATCTTCTTTAGTCTTTTTAATATTAATATAGTGTGTAAACTCCTTGAGGACCTTAGTTTTCTACTTTTCTTGAATCTAACCAAAGCCTCCAGTGCAGTGCGCAATAATAAGTGGGTGTGCAACACCCATTAATGACTGATTGACTAAAATAATTGCAAGATAGGTACAATTGGTTTGACCATCTAATGGGTCATTTCAGATTATTGCGGTTCAAACAATTGTCTACTAATTATTTAGAGATGTAACAAGGCAGGTAATTATAATAAAGAAGCACTGCTATGGTGTCAGAAGACCTGATTTCAAATCCTGACTTTTATATAAGTTACCTGTGTCACCTTGCCCAAGTTAGTCTTCTCATCTTTAAAATGAAACATATATTAAATGGCCTTTTTGATGCCTTAAAATTCTAGATCCATGATCCACTTTTCCCTGCCTTAGAAGAGGAAATAGGCTACATGTATAAAAATATATATTCTAATAATCATACTATATTATAATAATTGTCATCGTTTGGCCATGTCCAACTCTGTGTTCAATAGCTTGCCAATACTGTCCATGAGCTTTTCTTGCCAAACATACTGGAGTAGTTTTCCATTTTCATTGATTTGCCCAGAATCACATAAATAATAATTGTTTGAGGCTATATTTGAACTCAAGTCTTCCTGGCCCAGGGCTCTATCACTTTATCACCAACCTGCCTCACTATAGTAACAGGGAAATATAATTAGGTAAAAAAAAATTAGAATGGGGGAGAGTTGAGTATGTATCTTTATATGCATATACACTCAGTTTTAGATGACGATTTAAAATATAAATGTTATAAAGGCAATTTCTTTGTACAGCAATTTCTCATTTTTTGTGTAAATGAGGTTCTAGAAAGAATTCGTCCTAAAAATTGAACTCTACCTAACCATTTTTCTGTGTCTCTTTTATTGATTCATTGTTGTATTGATGCATTGCTTGCTACATTCTTTAAAAAGAAAACAAAAAAGGGGACTGAATACCAGAAAGTACTTTGTACAGCACAATCTGCAGCCACCAGAGAATACTTAATGCTAGATAAGTTTCTTCTAGCTCTATACCCTAATGACATGTTGCTGCCTCTTAAAATAACTCCTCCCCTAGAAAATCTTATTCATAAGGTTTTTGTGTGGTTCTTTGCTTTTTTTAATTTTAATAACTGGCATAATGAGGCAGTGCCTTATTACCTTTCAGGATACATTCGCTCTTCTCCCTTCTTTCTTCTTCCATGAACAAAAAAGATGTCCTAATTGAGCTGCATTGTAGGGTTATTTTCTATGACTTGGTCCTTGCTAAAAAATGTGTGCACACATAGCAACTGTATAATGGTGCCTATCATATAGTAATAATGAATTAATAGTGGTAGAATGGAGCTCAGAATAGAAGAAAAATAAACTACATCCAACCAAGAACCACGTTTATTTTTCAATTGGCAAAAATATGCATAAGATTGTGAGTTGGCATTCCATCTCAGAGGAAAGAATATGAGATTACTTCCTGCATCATCAATTCACTGATCATAACCCTGTAGATATACAAACTGTACCAAGCAGGTTCTTTCTACCTCCTGGACAGAGTGGAATGGGCTGAAATGGAAAAAAATAAGAGAGAGAGGCACAAACTCCCAGGTCCTATTTAAATTTATTTTTCTTTTAACACTGATACTTTTTAAAATGTCAAGGCCATTTCTGAATATTGCTGTGTAAACCCTCTCTCATCTCAAATTGAACCCTCTTTTGTAAATAAGGGAAAAGGGTGAGCAAAAATAAACAATACAATGATCATGTATGATCTGCCTTTGGTCTTCTGCCTCTTTGCTGAGAGGAGTGCTATATAATTTTTCCAGGTCCAAGAGTGGTTATTGTCATTACTCAAGAGTTGGCCTTTTTAAATTCATGTTCTTTCAGTTTCCATTGTTATAGCATATCGCCAAGGTGTATTTTTTTTTCTTCTGGGTTGTTTTATTTCACCCAGAACCATAGGCTCTTGGTGTCAAAAAGGTCCTCAAAGACCATCTACTTTAGCTGGCTCCCATCTTCATTCATGAATGCCCATTTAGCCTCAACTTGAAGACCTTCTTGTGTGAGTTCATCGAATCTCCCCACATTTCTTTGAATTCCTGGTGTTGTTTCTTAATTTAATTTTTAAAAACAACTATGGGCCCAAAGGGCAGAACAACTGTGTTCTCTTCCTTTCTACTAAAAGTCTGCTATAGACACACACTATCACTCTAATGAGATGCATTAGCATCTTTTTCTCATATCCACTAGCAGAGTGCGCTCCTGTTCCAGTGCCCCAGATAGGATTTCCTAAAGCTTATCTTTTGGTTTATGTATAGAATCTTCTCAAAAGAAGATAATAGAAAGATATTTAATTCACAAGATCAATCAGATGTGGCATAGGAGTTTATTTTCTACATACAAAAGAAATGTCTAACACAAGATACTCACAGGTGCATAGCCAATAATTTAAACAGCTAGATAATAAGCAAATGGCAGTAATGACTACTGGTCTTCTATGCCAGGCATTTGAGATGGACCTCATCACCAAAGCAGTTTGTGGAATTATTGAATAAGTTTCATTGCATTTCACTCTAACTCTGAACTTTTTCCTTGAATGCCACATCTATAACCAGGAAAGTCAAGGACTTGGGTCCCTCCTCTCATCAGTGGGCTTCTCCAAAACAGAAACTTCCCCACTCATCAGATAATTTCATCCAATTGTTCCAAGACCTGCGGACCTCTTGAGCCCATAAGGTCAACTCCAAGGAGTTCTATTCAGAAAAAGAAACACAAAGTAGAAAAGGCAACTAGGCTGTGTACAGGCATCTTGTTGAATCTCCTTATTCTAGCTGTCACTTGAGAGAAGTTGCCATGGGGCCAAAGTAAGAGAAGAACATTAGCTTTACCTGTACTCTATCCAGAAAGAAGCTCAAGGATTATTCTGGAGCAATGAGGAGAATCAAGAGAGGCCTTGTGGCTACTTACTAATTTAAGAACCTCAAAGTTATAAGCTCTTCTAATATGGGATCATGCAGATGGAACATTTGCAACACCTGAGCTACATTCTCAGCATCCTTCTAAGTTATGTCCTCCGTTTACCTAAGGATGCTTGGGAGATAAATTTGGCTGAGACCCACACTGTAGGGCTTTTTTTTCGGAGCTTGTAGTTTTTGGTAAAGTGCTGCAGGTGTGAGTCTCTGGCTCTCTTTGCTCTGCTCACTTGACTGAAAGAACCTTTTTTTTTCTTTCTCCTCCCTTTTGATTATTATTAAAAATTTCTCCAAGACTGTTTCATTATCTCAAGCAGAATTTAACACTGAGTAACCGATATCTGAAAGCATGCAGATGAGTTCCATCTTCTCCAAAGGGTCCAAATGTTGAGCTGGTACACATAAGGACAGCTAGTAGTTGTTGGAATAGTCCTATACAAATCATGCTCAAACCTCAGTTATACAATACACCCATTTTATTTCTGTGCTACTGACAACTATTTTCTTTGCTACTACTAAAAGTACTGCTAGGAATGTTTTGATATATGACTTTCTGTCTTTGATCTTTTTGGGGTATATGACTATAATGTGTCAAAAAGGATTAAATCTAGTTGTTTTTTCTCACAGAATTTCGTAACTCTAATGATAGCATATCTGTGTAGCTAGTTATTCTTTTTAAAAACAAAAGCAGAACTATGTTGTCTAGGTTTCTTTCTCTTAGAGTTATCAATAGTTTATTTTGCTTTATTCTTTCTTATTCTATAACATCCCTCACACTGATCTCTAAACCCTAAAACACTTGAAATAACAAGTAACTTTACTTGGGGATTGGGCACTTGAAAAATGTTTTCATAAAACTTCCTAGAAACTTAAATAGTGGTTATTGTGAAAATCTATATATGCCAGTGTGGTCATAGGGCTTTTAAAAAACCTTTTGGCAATTTTTTTTTCCTGCTTGTGTTTACTGGAATTGCTTTGCAATTATTTCTTATCAATATAAACAACTATATTAAGGCCTCGCCATCAATGTTGAACCAGCTTTCTGAAAATTTAAACAATCAACTTTTCAAAATGAAATCAAATGCAGAACACCTCAGGGGCTTCCATGATTGATTTTTCTTAGAACTGCAAAAATGTTCATGAAGTAGCAAAAAGGAACAACAATAAAAAAAAAGCAAAAATCATTAGATCTGGTATTTGGGGAGATGGGGCTACTTTTTTAGGAACAAAACAGCAACTGAAAAATTCCGTTGCCACAGGTCTTCTACTATGGCAGTCATTTACAGAGGCAGACTTTTAAAAATACAAAGCACAGTAAGCAAACGCAAATGAAAAAAGAATTCTGCCTTCAGCCAGAAGTAAACGCTGGGTGTGAGTGAGGCAATGAGACTGATTTTCCTAAACCACACAAGGCACAGGGTCTCCTTACTTTAAAATCAAACTAGGGCTGCATCAGCAGCAGTCAACTTAGTGACCAGAGTAAAAGCCTGAAACTTTCCTGTTCCTCAAAATCTGAGTGACTTTTCTATAGTAAGGTGAATAGAGAGCAAAAATAGCTACACTCTACACACTGTCCTCTTTTCCCAAGATTATTTTAATGAGTGATGAGAAGCTGAAGATGTTCCTCGTTTTCTGACCCAGTTGATTTGATTTACAGGGGACATGCCAGAAATAGCGCTTTCAAGGGATACTGGACTCAAAGAAGAAGAAAAAATTTATCCACTCCCTAGGTATCCATAGGGAAGTGCAAAAGGCATCTTGACAAGGTACAATGTAAGACAGAAATGTCAAACACGAAGCTTCCCAGTGGCCAGCAGGCTGCCAACAGATTAAAATGAAATTGGCAAATATTGAACAAAATTAATTAATGAATTAATAAAAAAGAAATATGTAAACACAGATGGTTTTCCAAGTCAATATGCAGCCTGCAGAGAGCCTTTTGTACATTTTAATGGCTCTTGTTTCTTTTTAAATTTGATAGCACTGGTAAAAAGAACAAGTCTTTGAGTCACAGGACCCTGGTTTATATCATACCACTGACCATGGGCCAGTTTCTTCATCTATAAAATGAAGGGGTTAGATCACATCTAGGATTTTAGACCTGTGATCCCATGATGGATTTATCCAAAGGTCCTACATATATATGTGTGTGTGTGTGTGTGTGTGTGTGTGTGTGTGTGTGTGTGTGTGTGAGTGTGTGTGTGTGTGTGTGAGTGTGTGTGTCTACATGAACCTGATTCAGAACCAGATGGCTATAACATTCCCCTATACACTAAGAACAAGATTATTCCATGACATTTATATTATCTAGAAGATTGGGTTTATGAGTTTTAAAAACATTAATCCATGGGTAGTCCTTTGAATTAAATTCAAAGTACATTTTTCCCTTTTCTCTCTCCATAAAATGTTTCCCCTTCCCAACATATTTTCAGACTTATCCTATATGACATCTCCTCAATCAAAATTTGTTTATAATAACTCCTATAATCTATAACCCAGAACTCTTCTCTGGGTTTACTTAGAAGTTCATTCTTGGGCAGTTCACCTCAAATTACTCTATGTCTAGGGTCCTTATTCAGAATTTCCTCTGAACAGATCTGAATGTGGGTTAAGTCAACAGCAAAGATAAAAAGGATTATTAGCTGACCCTATATACCACCCCTCCAGACAAATAACAAGCTTCATGATGATATATTTCAAAATAAAAGGCAGCCATTATTTCCCCCATCAAAAAATGTAAAGCATGTTCTGGAATGCACTCCTTTAAACCTTCTCAACATTTCCTTTCTAGTAGGTTATATAGAACATTCAAAGATATTTCTTATAAGATTCCACTCTAACATGTGGAGGTCTGTTGAAACTACTCCAGGCCATAAGTGACTAGGAAGACGTTAATATGAGTGATAAAGAAAAAGGACTCAAGGTGTCTGAAGCTTTGGGGTATTTCTCTGGTCTACAAGTTCTCTACATGTGTACCTCCTTCCCTTGTTCCTTTAAATTTGAAACCACTCTTCCCAGATCATTGTGAATGTATAAAAGGCCCTCACTTGAGAGGAATTGTTTCTATAAGTATTTTTGCTACTATACTATATACTATACTATTCTCTATATTTTGTTACTATATTTTAAGTGAATGTTTTTTAAAAATATATAATTCCACTAGTTGCATAAAAATGGAGAAAAAACCAGAGGAGGGCTCAGGAGCTATTGTACTGATAATTGCAATCCCTTGGGATTTCCCGATGATGGAAACTTAGTAAAGAAATAGACACTCTTTGGGGAGGAAACATACCAGTGTGAGTGAGAATAGAGTGAGACTAGAAGGGGTGGAAGGGATTGCTAAATGTGCAGAAACCCATATGTAATTGAAGCCACCCTCCTTCCCTCTAGTAGATTCTGTTTTCATTGTCTTACATAGTGCTCAAGATTGTTGGCAATATTCTGTGGTTGGGGCTCCACTTCCTAAAAGGAACATACATTCCCAAAGAAAGAGGGTTGCCCCCTTCCCACATTACACTGACCATGTAGCTCATAAGAGTAGAGGAGGGCAACATCTGGAATTTCAGTGTTCAAGAACTCCCCCTCTCATCTCTGGGTCCAAAATCTCTTTTCAGTGTTTTCTATTCAGTCATTTCTTCACTCCATTTTTCCTCGAGCCCATTCTTTATTGACAACCCTTTTCTTACCTGTTCTTTTTCTCTTTCTCCTTTTTTCCCTTCTCTTTTCTGTGCATGTCCATGTCCATGCTAAATATGATTCCCTGTCAGATTTGTGTATTCACTGTTAAAGACAAAATCTGAGGAACTAGCTAAGATCTACAATATCCTTCAGTTAATAAATCATTTTCAAAGGCCTGGCAAGTACCCAGGGCAAAAATATTCCTCATAAGGCATTGAGAAATATGATCAGAGTTCTGAATCAGTTGTCAATGAGGATGTTTGCCTGCTTTATAGGAGATGTATTCAGGACCCTATCCTTAGGCTTGTTAAGTTGTTCTGATCACACTCTTTGAATTTCCTTATTATAAGGAAAATATTATAGTAAAGATTCCCTGCTGTAAAATTATACATCTCTGTTATGAGGTCATTTGATTGATCATTCAGTTAGAATATTGTTCCCATAGAATAGTTGGCTGCTGAAATGTCATGCTTTTACAAAAAAAAAAAAAAAGAATGAATGAATGGCATTAGTGGGGTGTGGCTATATTTGTTCTAGTACAAAAATGGACAACTTCTGATTTTGGCAGTTTAATATTCTGGTTGGGTCCACTTCCTTTTTCTGCTGGGGCTTCTAACCCTAGCCCTTTATTGCCAAATAATTCTCCCCTTTACCTTTGAATATACATATAAATAATGACTAGATTATTAGTAAACAAGCTCCAACTGTAAACCTTTGCTTACTCTCCATCCAATCTATTTGAAACAACAACATACTCTGTGGGGGGAAAATGAGGAAGCTTGTGCCAGGCAAGTCAAATTACCAGCACTACTACCTCGTGGACCATCACCTCCCCTTAGACTATGATGGGATTAGTCTACTATACTGAACTCAAGAACCATGAGAATAGCAGCTCAATGATTAGACCTACTTCTAGCCCAGCCTCCACAGCCATAAACGAGTAGAGAAATCATTCTATAAAGGGGAACTATCTCATGATCTCATGATCACAGCAATAATTGCCAACCCACTGCCATCTACATGTGAGTTAGGCACAGGAGCTCTGGGAGTGGCAGCACCCCCTAGTCCACTCTTCTTGCATCTAGTCCAGCACTCACAGCCATCATCCAGGAATCAAATGCTATGAAAAAGCACCCAGCCATCTTCAACAACTACCAAGAAATGGCCATCCCAAAGGCCAGCAAACCAAACTAGCTGAAACAGCAAGAGACAAGAAGCAGTATGTACCAGGCAAATCAAAACACCACTACCACTTTGACTACTTCTCCTCAGACCCCGAGGGAGATAGCCTACAAACAGAGACTCAAGAACGACTGGAATGGCAATGCTCCTAGACCACTGCCTCTTGAAATCATCTTCCAACAGCTTGAAGCAACTACTATGGAGATTTTCCTGCAGACATGGCTACTCCCCTTGGCATTGTCACTTGGTTTGATGTCAAAAATCCATGTAATTTTATCAGTTGAAATGAAAAAGCATTACCATCTGCTTGCTACACCCTAAAGATCATTATATTTTTTTCCTTTTTACTTGAAAACTTCCACGTATGTTTTGTCCCTCATTTGAAGGTGAGTTCCCTGAGAACAAGGACTGTTTTATATTTCCATTTATAACCTCAGTGTTGAGCTAATGCTTTGCACACAGTAAGTAGTTAATATATGCTTCATTCATGCATTCATTCATTCCATCCACATTGCATCCTTCACTTGCTCAGAGGCGGAGAACTGAATCAGCAAGGAGAAAGCACTCATTACAGTGACCCATCCCACAGGCAAATAGATTCCTCATTAGTTGCAGTCCTAGTTGGAATATGTGAGTGAATTCTTTCTTATTGCTTTCTTGTGTCCATTTCCTATTTTCACTCTTTGGATCTTCTTTCTTAGCACTCAAAGTCATTCCCACTGAAAGTGAATTATCCATGCTTGTATTTTTTGGTGACCATTCCCACTGACACTGTTGCTTACCTTCTCTGCTCTCTATAGTTCCCCTTCTGGACAGATTTCCAGATATATCTAAATCTCAAAAAAGGTGCGAGACAGGATTTTATCATGTCCACTCTCCAAAACTTGGAGAAAAAATTTAAGTTCAACTCCACTCATGCTGGTTTCCAATTTAAAAAATAAATAAATAATGGACATCAACCTAAGCTTTTGACATAAACAAAATTCATACAATGCCATGTGAAAAGGTGTATTTTTAACATAAACAACTCTGTCCCTGTGCTTTCACTCATTCAACCATGCTCATTGGTAGTTTAGTAAAATAGCCCCCAGATACTTCTAGTCTCATTTGAAAATCTACCAGAATTGCAATTTTGGCTGAAAGCAAAACTTAGAACAAAATGTGCAAGCATAAAGTTCCATAGAACAGCATATCCAAAAATGATCATGAAAATTACTTATGGACAAAAGAGATTTGCATTAATTAAAATGTCTCATTTCTGCACAGAGGGTTAAGAAGAAAGATTAACTGCACCAAATAGCTTCAATTTTATGGCTTTACATCAAACTTTATACATGTGTTTTTTAGTTAAGAAAATGAAAGGAAGATTAAAAAAAATGCATAGGGAAACAGATAAGATACCACAGAAGACCTGAATAGATCCATTATCATCATCACGGCAGCATTTCATCTCACATTTATGAATTTGGGCAATTTTTATCACACTTGTTGTTAAGGGATAATCGAGCAGGTGCCATTTTATGAGGTACTAATTCAAGAGTGATTCCCCAGTGGAAAATCCAAACACAAGGGTCAATGATTGTGAGTAATAGAAATGCCCTGATTAGGAAAGGTGGGAAGTACCATAAATCCCACCATTGCTCCCTGGAGCAGAGTTCAGCCGTCAGTTCCAGACCTGACTAGCTTAGAGGCCACCAACTTGGCCAACATAGTTTTGAATCTATCACTTCAAGGGCAGTGGAAGGTGGAAATTTTTGTTTATTCATTTTAATAGAATATGTGTGTTACCAAAATAATTTCTGCTAAATGATAGAAATATTTTAAAAGTCAGGCCAATTAGAACAGTAATTGAATTAAAATGTACATTCTAAGCTCATAAAAACATTGCTAATACTTCAGATTTAAACAGAATCCCACCAGTCAATACAAAGTTTTCACCCTTTCATGTCCGTTTCTAAGTTATGCAAAGTAATCATAGAGGTGTTTTCCAGGTGATGTGAAGTTTGCATTCACATTATATAGAAAAATATCATAACAAGATATAATCCTGCATACCATCCAAGTCCATGCATACCTGATTACCACCTGCATACATATCCCTATGCAGGAGAAATATTCCCACCTACCGGCATTGTTCAGATACTTTTCAATTTCTGAAGGGACAGATTATATTTCTCTACACCCCGGGTAGAGTAAAAGTTATTAGAACTGGCAACACTTGTTTTCTTCCTATCCTTGGAGAACCTCTCTCCAAAATTTTGTGTTTTTCTCCCTAATTGGGAGTTATCATTGTGAGAAAGAACTATTATGCTTTTGATGATTGTTAGCAAATTTCATGAATTTCCAAAAAGTCAGAATGAAATTCCAGGGACATTTCCCCCAATGCGCCATAGGAACTGAGATTTGACAGGTTCACTTTGGGTTAGAGTTACGTCAAGATATGGCATGTAGAAAAGAGCATGAGATTTGCACCCCAGTATGTTTCCTTTTCTGTAAAATGAAGTGGTCAAAAGAGTTGTTCGCTAAGGCCCTTTCCAGCTCTAACCTATGAACATTTGACCTAATTATAATTTGCACTCTTGGGAGAAATCTGAATTGCTACATAGACTTTATATTCAAAACTTATATTTAAGCAACTAGAAATTACTCACAATTGCCCTCTTTATCTCTTGGTCGTCTAATCTACAGCAACATGCACGAGCTCATAAACTGTTCTATCATGATTTATTATCTGAACCTTGATGACACTGACCCACAATATATTGTCCCCTTTCAGTTTCAATGTACCCTGATATAATTTCTCACAGCTGATCTATTTTGTAAGTAGATTGTCTCATCCCTCCACAACCACATTTGTTTTGTATTTATTGGAGGTTTTTTGTTTGTTTCATTTTTTTTTTTACACGGTGGGTTCTATATTACCTCTGGTTTTATCTTTCTTTTTTGGAAATTTAGCTAAAAAGCCCATCCAGGTATCAAAATGTAATATGCCTATATAAAATCTAAGTTGATATATCTGTCACCTGCTTCTTTGGAGGAAGAAAGGCCCTCTAAGTCTGTTATAAACAAATTTTGTCACTTTTCCAAAGCTCATCTAAGCCTTAAAGAGTCAGCATGGCATAATAGTGCACTGTCTTCAGTCAAGATGACCTGATTTCAAGTCCCACCTTTGACACATATTGGCCATGTTATCTTCTCTCTAATTGTAATACTATCCACTTGGCTATTGAACTGTATATGTTCTGATCCTTTGAGGACTTCAGATTTTCTTGGGGCCAGTGCTCCTTTCACCAATACAGACTATAACTCATCTATAGGTTAGTCAATGATCTTTGAGAACTTAGGACTTTGCCTTTGAACTACTATGACAGAGGACCACCATGAAAGATTATCATGCTGTGTTCAGTCCAAGATAGACTGGTGTTCAGCTAATATGAATAGATTGGTCCAACCAGAAAACTGAGACAGCTTCCAATTATAATTGTAACCCAAGTCCCAAAGCCCATTGGGGTGGAACCCTCTTTTTATTCATAGCGATCAATGCTCTGCATCTTCCTGAGGGGCAGGGCAGAGTTAGTGAGAGAAAGACAAGAGTTATAGTTGCCTCAGACTCTTGGAGTTTCTTCATTCTCTTTGGGCTTTAGGTGCTTCTGACTTCCAGCTCTGGAAGAGAAGCTGGACAATGATAACTTGGCTTCAGATTGAGGAAGGAAAAGAAGCTGACATGATTGTCAGTCTCTATCATGTTCCTATTCCCAGCTTGCTCTGCTAGAGACTTCAGAGAGCTTCCCCTTGACTGAGATCTAGAACTCTCTCTTGGTTAAGCAGTTATTTCATTTTCCTTAAGAAAACTTACTTATAATCTGTATTTTCTGGTGTATGTTCTCCTAAGTATACTTTTTGAGATTTCTGTTTTGCTACTGACTTGAATAAATGGAGTTTCTTTGATAATTGCAATAGTTGTTCATTATGGAACTGGTATTTGATGGGAAAGGATTCAAAATCAAGTCTTAGATATAAAATTCAAACTTCTGCTTCCTCTGTTATTGAAACAGTGATCAGAAGTTTAGCTTGAAACTGAAAATCACATCTCCTAGACTCATGTTGGCAAAACCATGGCATGTGTACCCCTGTGTGCCAGAGGTGGTTGCTCTGTTCTCCTCCACAGTGCCCAAGGAAATTTTTCAAATTGCCCACCCCTGTGCCCAGCAGCCCAATGCAAAAATCCCCTGTCTAAACTAAGGTGAAAGATACACGCTGCTTGAGGATACAGTTTGGGCATTAGATCTCTAAAAGGTTCACCTACACCGCCCTAGACTATCAATATGTAAGGAAGCAGAAAGATATAATTTTAGCATGGTACCCTTTTTCTCTGAGTACAGCAGAGTGGCCAGCTTCTGGCCCAAACCTCTCAGTATTCTTTCTGACAGGAATTAAGTCTCCCTTGGAGAAGGAAGATTCAGAGAAGAAGAAGCTAGAGATGTCTATTCTGCCTTCCTTCAAACCTCAGAATGGCACCCCCATGCCACATGGAGATGGAGCACCATTGTAATTAAATAATAACATCCCCTTCTAAAGTTCTTGACTGCTTTTAAGATGCTTTTTTTTACATATGTCTCTGGGCTAGGTAGCATAAAACCCTAGAAAACCTGGGTGAAAATTCAACTGGAATCCAACACTTTCTCCCTCAACATCCACCTAGATACCATACATGTCAACAGTAGCAATAAAGTCGCACAGTTCTTAAAAGTACTTAAAGGTATCTTAGAGACCACCTACTTCAACTTTCTTATTTGAGAAGGAAATGAAGACCCAGAGAAATGGAAGTTACAATCACTCAAGAAATTAATGACAGATGCAAATCTTAAATCCATGTTTTTGGAGTCCCAATCCTATGTTCTTTCCAGCACAGTAGTAAACCTTTGAGTCCATAGACTAAAATGATTTGAGGTAGTAATAGTGGAGTAAGATGAGGCCAGATTACTAAAGAACATGAAGTCCTATATTGTGTCTTACTGTTCTTCACATATTTTGAAAAAGGAACAGAAAATATCAATGTAATTTAAAGAGGAGTGGTAGCTGTTTTACTTTTTTTTCATATAATCTGCTAGTTAGAGTTGGTATAAGTATTATTAACAGCTGAACAAAATCCAAAGCTGAAAAGGGCTTTGAAAAAGGGCAACTAGGTGGTACAGTGGATACAGTGTGGGGCCTGGAATCAGGAAGACTCATCTTCTTGAGTTCAAATCTGGCCTCAGACACTTAGTAGCCATGTGACTTTGGACAAGTCATTTAACCCAGTTTGCCTCAATTTCTTCAATTTCCAAATGAACTGGAGAGGGAAATGGCAAACTACTCCAGTATCTTTGTCACTCAAACTCCAAATGGGGTCAGGAAGAGTTGGACACAACTCAAAAATGACTGAAATTGGTAGTAGAGCTGTAAAACCTTGAGGGAAACATTTTAGAGAAAGTAAACCCAGCTTAAAAAATATATTGCTAAGTTTCCCAGATTCAAAGTCCAAGATAGCTTAGTAAAATTGAATTGAGGAAGGAAAAGCTAAACATTTAGACTTTTTCAGGGTTTTCTCCAAAATAACACAAATCTAAACAGAAAATATTGAGCTAGTTGGAAAAATCTGTTTTTTTATGAAAGTTTTCTTTTTCAAGTTCTCCTTTGTTGCTGTTTCCTAGGGAACCAAATAAATAGCATCCTTCTGAAATCCCTACATTGCTATAGTTCACAAATTCATTAAATAAAGTATCCATGATCTCCAAAGCAATAATAATAGCTGATATTTATGTAGAGTTTTAAGATTCACAAATGGCTTTGTAAGCACTAATCTGTTTCTCAAAAACCCTATGTGGTAGGTATTATTATTATCCCCATTTTACACATGGGGAAAGTGAAACTTAAAGAGAGCAAGAAATTTGCTCAATATCAATAGTCAGAAAATGTTTTATATGAATTTTAAATCTATGTCTTCTTGACTTCAAGTCCAGCATTCTTTCTACCAGAAAGCAACAGTAATAGCAGCAACACACAGTTTGATCCAGTCCTAAGGAACTAGGTGGTAGAAGGAGAGGAAGGATAAAGAAGAAGGATCAGTTATATAGGAAAAGCATGGGGCATTTTGAACTTCAGCACCTGGATGTGTGCCCATGTGCTGTAGAGTGATTATTGCAACTCTTCATATACTATAGGGAAGTATCATTATACATAAACAATCATCACATCTAACTTTCTATTGGTGATCTTGCATTCAGTGTAAGGTTAAAAGGTTCATTCCCCATCCCACCCCCTTGTAGCCTTTGTCTAGCAACTGAAGTCTCTTTTCAAAGAAGCCTTTGAGTCATTCTTCCTCCATTTTTCTTCAATCACCCAATGCAAATATAGATACAGATGAAAAAATGTGTAGTTGTTCATTCTTCATTTTTGAAGAGGACCAATGGCATCATGTTGATGTCTTGACTTGCATGTGAATTGTATTTAAGTGAGGCAGAGTGGTGCAATTGTCAGCCTCTCTCTCAGACACATCAAAGTCCAGTGGCAAGACAAAAATCAGGACCACTGGAGATGGCCTGGGATACCATGAATGACCATAGCATTGTTGCTGTCTGACCAAGCTCTGAGCAGTCCATATCACCTGCTTAAACCACCTTCATGGTTATTGGAACAGTTTGTTCTCATCTGTCCATTCCACCGGGGGCAGTCTTCATCTGCCTTGGGTAGACATCCCCCTAAACCCCTGACAGCTTTGAGGCATGTTGGTGGTTACCCTCAAACTGGTTTAGTCCAACTGCTGAGATGGTTTTACTAAGGGGTAGCCACAGGGCATATGTGTGTGTATACACACCCACACACACAGATACATATACACATCTACAAAAAAGCAGAAATCCTATTTTTCTCTATTCCAACTTAGTCAGATCATATAAAGCAAAAAAGCAAACAAAACACAAAACCCTCTCCCTTTCTAGGTTCTCTGCAGCCTATTTCTCAGCATTCCCTGAGGGTTTAAGGAAAAATTTTATCTGGTATATTTCAAGGTGTGTGACAGATGTTGGGATCACAAAAATCTTGGAGTCAGAGAGGAGTTTTGAGGTTATCTTATTCAATCTGGAGTCAACTCTTCTATACTACTCTATGAGATGGAGATAAAAAGAGAATGTATTCCAGATATGCAGGTCACTTTGTACAAGGCAAGGAGGTGGGAGATAACAATGTCATGAATGGGCAAGGGTTTGTATGGATTACAAAATGAGTTTAGAAGA